>NC_138197.1:89923630-90042299 GCF_964194105.1 Spermophilus citellus | reverse complement strand
AAGGGGAAAGAGAAAGAGAAGGAAGAAGAGAAGGAAGAGTGATGGGAAGGGGAAGGAGAAGAGAGAGAAGAAAAAAGGAAGTAAGAAAGAGAACCAAGGAGATAGCAATATGAGAAGAACTTGCCCAAGCTTAATGGCTTTGAAGATGGAGGATTGAGGTAATGAGCCAAGGAATGTAGGTGATCTGGAGAAACTGAAAATAAGAAGGATATGGATTCTCTCCTAGACCCTTAATAAAGAATGCAGACCTGCTGACATCTTGCTTTTAGCCAAGTGAAACCTGTTTTGAAGTTCAACCCCCATAATAACAAACTCATATTGTTTTTTTAAACACCATATTTGTGGCAACTTGTTTCATTAGTAATAAGAAACCAATACACCCCGTTCTATAGGTAAGAGATCTGATGTTTAGAGAGTTTATATGACTTGTCCAAGATCACACAACTAGTGAACAATGACTTAGATCTCTGTGATACAGAGCCCCCATTTCTAGCTACCATGATGATTTGTAAAACAAGTTTGATCTCTCTTCCACATGACAGCCTTTCAAGTATTTTTAAGTACATAACATGTCTTCCTTTCATCTTCTCTAGGAAGAGTGGTTTCTTCAATTAGTCTTTAGATGACAGTTTTCAGTCTCCTATAACCATCCTGGAAAATGTGACACCCAAGCTGAACACAGAGCCAACATGGCTCCCATATCATCTTCATGCAATTCAGTCTTTTGCCAAAATGGGAATTATAACTCATAAAATTTAAGCAATACTTTTTAGTTAAGAAATAAGGTGGTAGTTTTCTTATATTGACAAGTTGGCTGTGAACTTAGTGTTCCTACAAAATGAGTCATTTGAGTTGGAACATTAGTTTAGTTGAACAGCCAGGTCCACATCACTCTGAGGAAAAGTGTCACTGCTCTGTCCCTACACATATGATCTAAAAAAAGTTCCACTGATTGGCTGAGGTACTATAGCTCATGCTTCCTTCCCACCCCAACAATGTGACCCTGGAAAAAACAATCCTCCTTTGGAAGAATATACAGTTGGAGAGTTCACCCTTGTCCTACCCAGGGTGAGAAATCATTGCTTGAGACTGAGATTCAACAGGAGCATATTCTTTGTATGAAAGGTAGGATTGAAGTGGCACCCCCTTTCTCCACAGAAAAGCCCTCTTCACCATGGCTGATTTTAGGACTGTCAGCAAAAGAGTCTCTGCAAAAGAGTCCATTGTAGATAAACTTCCTATTTTCATGTTGCCCTGTTTACTTGGCCACTGGCCGAGAAGATACCAGCACTCCAGGTGCTGGACACCCCCTTACTAGTTTTTCACAAACGTATCCAGTATAGTACTTTGAAGAAATGTGCAAACAAGGCCTCTGGCCTTGAGCTGGGCTTCACAGAGATGTCTACATTTTTAAGATAAGTTACAAATGGGCTCCATGGTAACAGCTGGCATGGGGAGGAAAGAAAGGGGAGAAGAAGCTCTCCCCTTCTCAGGAATTGTCCTTGAAGAGTTAACTTGCCCAGAATAGTGAAAGAAAAAGCTGCTTTTATGTGAACTTCTGAGTCCCTCCCCTTACATGCTGGGTATAAAATTCTGAAACTCCCTGAACTCGGCGTTCAGGGGATTGATTGATTACAGCAAAAGCTGTGCCCTCTGAACCTGGCTGCAGCCAAATAAAACTGTTTCCTGCTATCTTCACTGCTTTGCCTCGTATGTCCCTACAACAGGATCTTTGTTAAAAGAAAAAAAAAAAGTGGGTCAGAGATTGAGTCTTCAGGTTTGAAATAATCCATATAGCCAATAAAAACTGCTAGTACAACATGACAGGGAAACAGTTCAAGGGACACAATGGGCTTTGCAGTGGTCTTTTGGTATTGATGCACAAGAGGACAAATGTTAAATTTTCTGAGCTGGGTGCGGTGGCATACACCCATAATCCCAGTGGCTCAGGAGGCTGAGGCAGGAGGATCGAAAGTTCAAAGCTAGCCTCAGTACCAGCAGGACACTAAACAACTCAATGAGACCCTGTGTCTAAGTAAAATACAAACTAGGGCTGGGGATGTGGCTCAGTGGTCAAGTGCCCCTGAGTTCAATCCCTGCTACAAAAAAAAAAAAAAAAAAAAAAAAAAAAAATTCTGAACCAGTCATTAAGCATAGCCATTTTTAAAAATTAAATTGTATAAACAACAATTTAAAGATGAAGGTAATAAATACTCAAAGCTCATAACTTTGTAATAATTTTAACACATTTTATAATTACGTGCTCTTGAGCTCATTTTTGTTGGCTGTGTCTATGTGATGAAATAGTATATAATGGTGTTACTTGCATCTCTTCCCAACTCCAAATTCAGTGATGCCACATTGGTAGCTTGCAATCAGTAACAGTGAGAATATTTACACCCCAGAAATCAGCAAATGCTATAAATGAGGCCCCCCCTCACCCCTGTCTGATTGCCAAACACTTCCCAGAACATCATTTCCCATCAGTAAGCCTTCTCACTCTGTCCATTAAACACATTCACAAACCCTGCACCCCACTTGTCCCCAACAAGAGGTGAAGTCACATCTTAGCCTCTTTATTTTATCCAATAATTATAAAGGGCGAAAGCAAACATTTCTTTAGGTTTTTTTTCTCTCTCTTCTTCTTCTTTTAAACATTTTCTTTCTTGTGTAGAGCTTGGAAGATTTTATTCACACATTTATACTTCATCTGTTTCCTCTAAATTTCAGAGTCAATTTGAATTTTATAACACAAAATTGGCATTTTGGATATGCTGTCTCAGAAAGCAGAATTTTTAGGAATAATGGGGAAAGCGTTGGTTTTGTTTTGTTTTGTCTTTTGGTGTTTCTTTGATGTGTGGGGAACATGAGAAACCTCCTGGGCATCCCTCTTCCTAAATTATTTTTTTTTTTTTGTTCATGGTACCAAAGCCCATTAATTACAGATATACCAAGGGTTCTCTTAGCCTCTAAATTTCATGAACCTCATTACTTAATCAAGATTCCCCTGTTTAGCAGCAATCCCATCCAAAATAGTTTTGAGAAGTTATAGTTTTGTTTCTTGATTTGTGTAAAATGGTAGAAAAGGAAATCTGTTTAATTATTAGGGTCAAAGTATTTCTGAGTTTTCATTTTTAAAATCAAATGTCAGGGATAGGGGTATAGAGCAGAGGTTGAGCATGCACTTAGTATGCCTGAGGCCCTGTGTTCAATTCCCAGCACCAAAACAAAACAAAATCATTCAACTGTAACTGACCAGAGATCTTCTACTCAGTGTTAATCATTCCCTAGAAAAAGTCTCCTTACATGGTTAAAGAGCGCAAAGCTGAATTCCTCCCTCTTCTTGCTGGTGGGAGTGCAGAGGAACAGTAATCAAAAAGCTAGGAGGAAGAGAGGAAGAGCAGGTGGTTCCTGCCTGTCGTGTACTTGGGAAGCCAGTGATGACCTATGAATCTGAATTTGAAATTCAGAGACAATTAACCTATAGTTTTCAGGCTTGAAGGTCCCAAGTAAGGAACCATTGGGAGATTAGAAAATTTTCAGATAGCTACCATTCATTGACTACCTGTATTGTGCCAAGAACTATGTTAAGCACTAAGCCTTTTGCATATATTATCTTTCCATATATTATCTCACTAATTACCTTAACAAAATGGCCCAGAAGAGTAAATCTTATTCTCAAATTGGTCTTACATATTCCAAGAAAGAGATTTAGACAATCTGGTTAATAATCACATATAAACTTTAAAGAAACCCAATTTTATTCCAATTATTCAGGGAGTCTAAGGCAGGAGGATGACAAGTTTGAAGACAGCCTATGTAATTTAGGAAGCTAGTGTCTCAAAATAAAATTTATGAAGTATTGGGGGATGCAGCTCAACCGTAGAACACTTGCCTGATATGTGTGAAAGTCTGGGTTCGATCATCAATACCACAAAAAGGGCGGGGGGGGGGAGAAAAGAAAGGAAGGAAGAAAGAAAGAAATAGAGAGAGGCAGGCAGGGAAGGAGAGAAGGAGGGAGGGAGGAAAGAAGGAAAAGGAAAAAGAAACTCAATTTTTCTTCATGGTTTCAGCAAGTCATGGAGATTCCAGAAAAGGCTATTGATCAAATGAAGCTGAGTTTGTTAAATTTATTACAGCAAAGGAAACTAACTTTGTGGTAACTAAAAGAAGAAAGTTAGGGAAAGATATTTACAGGCTTGGGAATCTGGGTCCCAGTGGCTTAAGACACAGAATTTATTGAGATTGAGCCAAATGAATGAGATAATAGTTTAGAATTGAAGCTATGAGGTAAGGATTATAAGGTAAATCTTGATTAGTGCTCTAATAGATAAACTTTTTTTCTTATGATCTTAGAATTAATCTCTGGTTCTTTGAACCCAGTGTTTGGGGGACAAACAGATCAAGGATCTAGAGTTCAATTTGTCAGGGACTCAATGACAGAAGCATGGTAAAGAGTGTCAGCAAGAGCAGTGGATCCTGCAATTTGGGTCAGAGGGCAGGGCTTATATCGTGGTCAGGACAAAAGTGACTTTTATCCAAGCTGGAATGTACCTGGTTTATCTCAAGCTAACATCAAAGACCTCAGGCACATTCCTGGCACTGATGGTTCCAGGGTCTGGCTGTTCAGCTCCACATGCCTCTCAGGTGGTTTTGTTTATTTATAGCATGCCAGGAAACTATGCTGGGGAAACAGACCAGTGTAACTTAGGGACCATCATGTTGGCTATGACCCAAGATGGCCATGGTCAGGTCAACTGGGGTCCTAATGCTTGGACCAGGCAAGGCATTTCTTTTACCTTTCTTGCAATCCCTTTCGTTTGGCATTCTACCTCCTTAATAAACATAAGAGCACTTAATCTTTTTCATAATATTTATTTTTTAGTTATAGTTGGATACAATACCTTTATTTATTTATTTTTATGTGCTGCTGAGGATCTAATCCAGGGCCTTGCACGTGTTAGGCCAGGGCTCTACCGCTGAAACACAACCTGCCGCAGTCTTGGCTGGGCACAAGATCACAAGCCACCACACACCTTGTAGATTCAAACAGCAATTCTTTATTCCCGAACTCACACCGGCCTCTACACACGTTCTGGGGAAATCCAAGTTCTGCCGCCCAATTCACCTCCCAAAATACTTTCTCAATTCCACAAGAACTCAACGGGAACTCAGGCAGCAGGATACGCCCTATTCCCAGCAGCAATAACCTTAAACCTGGAACTGCCTAAACCCAAGTTGTCTTAAACCGGGAACGCCCTAAACCCAAATTATCCTAAACCGGGATACTTCCTAAAACCTGCAGGATACGCCCTAAACCTGGATCCACCCTCGTCCTTGAGCAGGGTCACCTTTCTCAAACACACATGCAATGTCACAGCGAATTTCCAAGGCAAGTCCATTTAACATGGGGTACGCTGGCAAAGAAATTTCGATGCGTCATTCCTACTTGGCAATGGCCCTCAGCAACAAGCCCGACACTTAATCTTTTGATGACTTTTCTTTGCTTCCCCCCCCCCCAATCAAGATCCTTAGTTATTTCCAAATCATCGTCTGCCCCTTGTGGTTGGCATTAACTCTTTTATCTTTGATTAGTTGATAAACCCTGGTGAACACAATGAATTTTGCCTTCTGAATGGACTTTGGCTTCAGTAAAGGATCTTTATCCTAGGTGAGTGTTGAGATCCCTGACAACAAATCCAGCCTGATAATTTCCTGTTTTATGTTAAGGTATGACCGAAACTCAGCTAATAACTCTGAATTTCCTAGAGGAGGTTCTAATATGTATGTTCAGGGCCTGGACTACCTTTGGAAAATGGTTAGGAAGTCATGATTTACCCCTTCTGCTAGTAAAGAAGGAAAGGAACAGAATTCAGCATTACTACAAGAGAAGGAAATGTATGAAGGAGAGTAATAGAATTTCATGAGAGGTAAGTCTATCTTCTAAGAAATATGATGTACTTTCAATAGGCAACAGGGCTTGCATATTATGAGGGTTCTCTATGTCTAAAGGAGGCCCTAAGAAACTAGCAATAGCTTCCGCAAATGTAGCTGCAGTTGCTACTATTGCCCTGAGACAAGGAAAGTAGGCTTTTGCCACTGGGCCAAAGGAAAGTCTCTAATAAATACAGCACTGTAAAGTTGAGTACAAACACTTGGGATCATCCATTTTGCTTATGGTTTGAATGATAGAAAGGTTTAAAATGACCCATGGTATTAAGATGTAAAAAGGTTCATTTTAGGCATGGAGTGTCTTTTGTTGTTATTGTCATTTTTGTTTTGTTTTGTTTTTGCAGTACTGGGGTATTGAACCCAGGGGTGGTCCACCATTGAGCTACATCTCCAACCCTTTTATTTTTAATTTTGAGACAAGGTCTCACTAAGGTTTTAATTTTCAGACAGGATCTCACTGAGACTGGCTATGAACATGCAATCCTCCTGCCTCTACCTCCAAATTAGGAATAAAGGCATGAGCCACTACACCTGACTTTAAAGTCTCATTTTAAATCACAAAATGCTGTCTCATATTTAAGTGTCCAAGGAAGTTTCTTTCCTAGCATCCCCCCTTGTCCATGGTTTCACTTTCTGTAATTTCAGTTATCATCAGTCAAGTGTGGTCTGAAAATATCAAATGGAAAATTCCAGAAATAAGCAATTCATAAGTTTTAAATAACTACTATTATAATACATTGCTATAATTGTTCTATTTTATTATTAATTACCGTTGTTTTGTTTTTTAACTTCTTTCTCTTTTGCTTGTTATTGCTATTTTGTTTTGTTGAGCCAGGGTCTCACTATACTCAGGCTCATCTCAAACTCCTTGGCTCAAGTGATCCTCCTGTCCCAACCTCCCACATAGCTGGGAGGTATGTGCCACTATGCACAGAGTATTCTTAGTTATATTCATTAGCCTCCTATTGCTCCTAATTTATAAATTAAATTATATCATAGATATGAGTATATGAGAAAAAAACGTTACATAAATTTCAGTACTTATCTAAAGTCAAGCATTTACTGGGGATCTGGGAATGTATCCCATGGATAAAGGTTGACTACTGTACTGAAAACTTATTTCAATCACATAAAAGCTTGATGATTTTTATTTGGGTTTTCCTCCTAAGTTCACATGATGATTTTAGAACAGTTGAGTCACCATAATGACTTTGAATAACTGTCCTGGGAAAGTTTTGAATGTTTTTTCCTCTGTCCCAAATTAAAGTGGTAAACTTCAATTTAAGGGATATAATTTGTTTTGGCAAAATTATAACTTTCGTTCTAACTTCAAGTTCTTTACGAGCTCAAATTATAAGAAAATATGATAATGTTGAGAGAATTCAATTAATTTTTAGAATATAAGGAGAAGTCATTGACATATTAGATACAAGTATAATTGCAGGAAAATTTAAAGTCTACAAAGTTCAAGTCAAGGAATTATGGGAGTAGGGGAAATAAACACAGTAAAAGGGGACTCATTAAATCATTGAATCATGGCTGTCAGGCAGACTGTTGGTTCTCCCAGGAAAAGCTAGCAGGATTAACTGTCTCAAACTACCCTAAGGGACTACTAAACAAGGCACAGCACAGATTTTAAGTAGAACATACAATCCCATGGTGAAATTGCATTAGGACGTAGTATCACAGGAACTAAAGAATGGCTATTTTATTTGTGACCCTAAGTTCCTGAACAAATCCATATCTTGGCTCTTTGGGTTTCTTGAGCAAATAGATGGGAGTATTTTAAGGACAGGTTCAAGTTGATGATAAGTCTGTTTTAGTAGGCTTTCAACTATTGATTTTAGTCCTTCCCAAATGTTTTTTAGTCAATGTTCAAGCTTGAATAGGATTTCAATATGTCAACGTGAACTTTGATGTATTAATCTGTACACATTCTACCCCCAAATATCTCAATATGCGACCCCCAAATATGCCAGTTTTAAGGACTGGTTTAACTGAAGGCAACTAAGGAAACAGCAGACAGAAAAACTCTCTGCCCTCCCTGCTGTTGGGCCAAAATCAAGGCATAAAATTCCCTTCCCGGAGGTTTCCCGTCTCCCCTCTTTCAAACAGGGAAAGTCCATCATTTACCACCCTTAAGATCCTAAGCCACCTTCTGTTGTCTTGTTGCTTCTTGGCAATGCTCTTCATTAAATGGTATTTAAGGAGGTTTGGGGTCTAACAGCTCCTTTGAGTCCATCCCTTCTTTATGTGAAGGCCTCTGTATGGATATGTACTGCTTCTCCAGTAATAGGTTTTTCATCAGTTTAATTTGCAGGGCCCCCGGAGCTAAACTGAGGCAGGTAGAAGAAAGTCTTTCCTCTCCTACTTAAGTCAGTACAATATTTAGTCCACAGGGGGTCCATGTTTTCATGGAGATCTTCAGTCTATGTTTGATTTTGACATAGGATATCAGTGCATTGATTTCCAAATTAGGCTTAATCTGGGTTTGAATAAGAAAAACCTATGGGATCTAAAAGAAGAGTTGTTCAGAAGAGTACAGAATCTGACAGATCCATTTGCAGAACAGATCCTTTCCAATTCAGCTACAAGGTGGTGGCACAAAGGATAAAGGAAGGTTATTTGGTTACAAACCAAGACCCAAAGACATTTGTTTGGACATTCTGGGCTGGGCCAGGGAGCATGCCTCAGGATTATTAGAGCCACCTACCACCTGGAGAGTTTGTTAATCCTGAGAGGTGATGCATTTCAAGGTTGACCTTTAATACTTAAAGAAGGATAAAATGGGTATTTGGTACTTGAATCCCCCTCAAAACATCATTTCTGTTGATTCTTTTTATTTTCATTCACTTTGTAACTAGGACTGTTTTCCCAATATCATCCTGGTTACAATATTTAAAGGCTTCTTTACCAGAGTTATCTTTCCCTGGAGGCTTCCAGTAGCATTATCTATAAAAGCATTAGTTTGGTTTATTCCGAGGGCTCCAGGGCTCTTTCAAAAATTTCAGTGAGGTGTTCAAGATCTGGCTATTTTCTATTCTAGTCCTTTATTTGAATGTTGAAGCCCTTGTTTTTGAACTAAGCCTGTTCACAGATAGGAAGGAGCAAGGGCCACAGATCCTTCAGAGTCTACTCTTGAAAGCTATCTAAAGTCTTCCCTTGAAGTCGCCAATGATTTCTTTTGGAAGCCCCTTCATGCCAACAAAAAATTCAAGACTTTGCTTGCTTTTGTTCTAAGATGCCTGTCATGTGAACAATTGTTCATAATTCTGCTGGACTCTAGCTTCTTATCTCTGTTCCACCATAACTTCAATCCTTAGATTTATCTAAGTGGCATGAGTTACACAAAAAAATAATTTAAAATTACAGCTAGGTTGGGGATGTAGCTCAGTAATAAAATACATGCTTTGTATGCACAAGGCCTTGGGTTTGATCCCCAGTACCACAAACATAATAATAATAGGAATAATAATAATAAATGAATAATAAAATAAAATTACTGCTAAGCTACTTCCTGATTCATGATTCAGATATGGTGTGAAATAATTAGTGTTTATTGTTTTAAGTTGCTAAGTTTTGGGGTAATTTAATGGCAAACAATGATCTTTCTGCTATTCCTTGCTTAAAGGGTTATATGTTATTTAAATACAAAATATTACGAATTTTTACTCCTCACACTTCAGATAGAGCCCTAATATCCAGAGTATACAAAGAACTCAAAAAATTAGATAATAAGATAACAAATAACCCAATCAACAAATGGGCCAAGGACCTGAACAGACACTTCTCAGAGGAGGATATACAATCAATCAACAAGTACATGAAAAAATGCTCACCATCTCTAGCAGTCAGAGAAATGCAAATCAAAACCACCCTAAGATACCATCTCACTCCAGTAAGATTGGCAGCCACTATGAAGTCAAACAACAACAAGTGCTGGCGAGGATGTGGAGAAAAGGGTACACTTGTACATTGCTGGTGGGACTGCAAATTGGTGCGGCCAATTTGGAAAGCAGTTTGGAGATTTCTGGGAAAGCTGGGAATGGAACCACCATTTGACCCTGCTATTGCCCTTCTCGGATTATTCCCTGAAGACCTTAAAAGAGCATGCTACAGGGTTACTGCCACATCGATGTTCATAGCAGCACAATTCACAATAGCTAGACTGTGGAACCAACCCAGATGCCCTTCAATAGATGAATGGATAAAAAAAATGTGGCATTTATACACCATGGAATATTACACAGCACTAAAAAATGACAAAATCATGGAATTTGCAAGGAAATGGATGGCACTAGAGCAGATTATGCTTAGTGAAGCTAGCCAATCCCTAAAAAACAAATACCAAATGTCTTCTTTGATATAATGAGAGCAACTATGAACAGAGTAGGGAGGAAGAGCAGGAAAAAAGATTAACTTTAAACAGAGACATGAGATGGGAGGGAAAGAGAGAGAAAAGGGAAATTGCATGGAAATGAAGGGAGACCCTCATTGCTATACAAAATTACATATAAGAGGTTGTGAGGGGAATGGGAAAATAAACAAGGAGAGAAATGAATTACAGTAGATGGGGTAGAGAGAGAAGATGTGAGGGAAGGGGAGAGGGGATAGTAGGGGATAGGAAAGGTAGCAGAATACAATAATTACTAATAGGGCATTATGTAAAATTATGGATGTGTAACCGATGTGATTCTGCAATCTGCATTTGGGGTAAAATTGGGAGTTCATAACCCACTTCAATCTAATGTATGAAATATGATATGTCAAGAGCTTTGTAATGTTGTGAACAACCAATAAAAAAAACTAAAAAAATAAATATAAAATATTTGCTTATTTTCTCTAAAACTTTTAAAGACTAAGATTGCAGTATATACTTGCTATTTATTAATTTATGTCTTTCTAGGGTTATATTTGCCCCAGGTACTATGCTAAGTGCCTCACTGCCCAGGTATGATGAAGAACTTGGAATAATGTTTGACAAAGAGCTCAGATACACAAAGAAAACACTTAAAAAGAGTTAGTTGGGGGTTGTTATTTATTACTACTGTCTTTGTGGATAAAAAGATGAGCTATTTCTTGTCTTATGTGATGAGGAAATAATGAGAATCAGTGGATTAAACAGCCATTTAGCTCATGCTGAATTCTTACAATAACACTAAATCCTTAAAACAGAAGAGATATGTACGCATTTTTATGGAATCACAGAGGAGGAAGTAATCACCATTATTACCATCATCCTTGTATTCTTGAAAGCTAGAGGGAGGGAAGAGGTTGTGTTTGGAGGCAGGATAAAAATTCCCAAGACAAAGAAGAATATAGGAAACCACATGTGTAAAGGACAATGATGTGGGGAACATTCATTCATTCATTCATTCTTTCCTAAATTTGGCATTATTCCATTGGTAAAAAAAAAAAATAAAAACAAAAAGCCTACAGACATTCACGAATCTTGTAATCTATTGAGAGAGACTAATATAATAATAATAATAATAATAATAATAATAATAATAAGAAGAAGAAGAAGAAGAAGAAGAAGAAGAAGAAGAAGAAGAAGAATAATCTGGGATGATAGGTTAATTTACTTGTGTGGATGGTTAGGAAATGCTTCTAGGAAAAGTCAATATTTAAGCTCAGATTGATGGATGAAAAGAACAAGCTGTGCATATATGAGAAGACAAGTTCAAGCCATGGGGACCCCAGGCCACAAGAAGAAGAGTATACATGAACGGGTGACACAAATGTTGAGATATTAAGAAAAGGTTGTTATATGATTTGACATATTTCACTAACTTTTCAGAAGAAAAAGTTATCTGAGGCAGGTAAGTGGTTATTTTCTATATATGTTGTCCCATTTTTTTATTGTCAGTCATTGTCTGTCAATAAGCTTGAGACAGAGATCTAAGAATGCAACAGAGATATTGCCATATACATCCAGAGCTTAGAATATGAAAAAGCAAGAGCTATGGTTTAGATATGAAGTATCCTCCCATGTGTGAGAAATGCAAAAAAGTTTAGGGGTGATATGATTATGTTATGAGAGCCTTAACCTAATCAGTGCATCAATGCCCTGATAGTTATTAACTGGGTGGTAACTGTAGGCAGATAGGGTGCAGCTGGAGGAAATGGGTCAATGGAGTCATTCGGTTGGGATTTATATGGTGAGGAGAGTCTCTCTCTCTCTCTCTCTCTCTCTCTCTCTCTCTCTCTCTCTCTCTCTCTCCCCCCCCCCCCTTCCTGGTACCTGGGTGGCTTTCCTCTCCTCTCTTCTTCTGCCATGATGCTCTGTCTTACCTTGGGCCCAAAGTAATGGAGCCAACTTTCTATGGCCTGAGACCTCTGAAACTGTGAGTCCCCAAATAAGCTTTTCCTCCTCTAGAATTGTTCTTATCAGGTCTTTTGGTCACAGCAGTGAAAAAGCTGACTAAAACAGCAAGCAGTAGTCAACCTGGGAATCACACCTGAGATGACCAATAAACCAGGGCATGGATGAGACCACTCAATGAAAATCTTCAAAAAAAGTATATCTAGTATTAATTGGGTAATACTCTACCTAGATATTACTCTGCACTCCACAATGAGTCAGTGGAGGTTTCTTTGACTGTATTCTGTAGCCTACAGTGAGAAGAACAGACAGCTATGTGCCTACAGGAGGACAATCTGAGGAACACATAAGCATCTGCCAATCAAGAACTCCTTCCTCACTTTCTCCAGGTCTGTCTGTTGTAGAGCCCCCCCTCCACTGCCATGATGATCAAGTTTGATTTCAGGCTCTGGTTTTACATAGAAGAGCAAATGTCTGTGCTATTGCTGGGGTGGGTGGGTCAGGTCCGAGAGTATAACTAAGCACTGCTCCCATCCCAGCCCCAGGCTCAGAAATCATTGTCACATTTCTACCAGGAATCTTCCCTTTGTTACTTTGTAATGGGGAACAAATGGCCTCCTACAGTTGGCTGCACCCACCCAGCCAAACTAAACTTGAAGCAGAGATGCAAGTTCAATAACTGCTGTCTGCCAAATGGGACAAATGTCCAAAGGCGACCCCTGCACTGTTCTGTTAATTACAGACACTTGTAGGATTGGGCATGGTGGCAACAATTAGATTCATGATGCAGAGTGTTGTGTGCAGTGCCTTTGGCAATGACTTTGAAGGATTGGATCCCTTTACTTGCTATGAACAAGATCTGGCGTTTAACCAGGCACATCTCCTGACATCAACATGTGTCTTTCTTCTCTTGATTTTATCTCATTAACTCTGTATACATCTCCACTACCATGAATGCTAGAACTCTGGGAGGGAGTTTCACATCTGACCTTTAACATCACTGACTTTCACATGACTAAAAGCATTTCTCTCAAACTTCAAACAGCTCCAATTCCTTGAAAGACTCAGGGTGGTCTTGTTTGAATTTCTCATTGCTTCTAGATGTCATTTGGAAGTTCAGGCCTTAATTGGATCTTTTTTCCACTTGTCATATATGTGTAGAGCTCACATGGTGACATTCATCAGCCTCATTAGTTGTTGTTTGGGAAGCACAGAGGAAAAAAAGCCTTTGTAAAAGTTACCCTGAGTCAGAGACTTGCTAATGAGATACAGAAAATATTTTATACATTCCAAACTTCGGAATATAGAATTGTTGCCTCTTTTTAGAGAATGTATTAATCATGCAAAAAGTACTCCAGCCATTTTCAATTCAATTTGTACAAAGATGGACAAAGAGGAGCATGTTCTGTGGATTTCATCTCTGGGAAAAGAAAGAATCCCAGTAATTGCTTTGCATCAAAAAGAAGAAACATCTTTTAATAACGTTGGAAATTGCTAAGTCTGTGATGTGGAAAATTTCAAAACAGCAATGTATTAAGATGGAATAAAATTGAGATTTCAGAAGAATCTGGACTGTAGAGACTTTTTTTTTTTGAATTAAGAGTTTTAGAAATAAAAACAAACCAGGGATAGAATTTCACAAAAGGAAACACCCAGTATTGGACTTATCTTGGACTGGTAGTGATTAAATAAGAAATATCTGAATAATGAAAACAGATTGGAAAAACTGGTTTTGAGACCATCTTTTGCTTTTTACTGAAATAATGCTATAGCAACACCATCATGATGACCGTCAACATCATGATCACCACCATCACTATCATCATCACAGTATTTGTGGGTCTGGCACTGTGTGCTTAGCATGTCTCCTGTATTGTTTCATTTAATCCTTCCCCAGTGATATGCTACCAGTATAAGCCTCACTTTATACTTGAGAGAACTGTAGAAATTAACTAACTTGCCCAATATCATAAAGCCAGGGAAGATGGAATGGCTGGATTCAAATTCAAGCTGTTTGACTTCAAATTCCCTCTTTGGTTTCTCTTTTATTTAGATAATTCCTCACATGAAGTCATATTCATCCTAATAGAATATCTCTGTTCTCTTTTATGAAACCCTATGTGTCTTTCTATTTCCTTCCTTTTCTTTCTTTCTTTTTCTTTCCTCCTTTCTTTTTTCTTTTCTTTTCTTTCTTTTTTTTTTTTTTTTTTTTTTTTTTTGTACCAGGGATTGAACCCAGAGGTGCTTTACCACTGAACCACATCCCCAGCCCTTTTATTTTTTATTTTGAGACAGGGTCTCTCTTAAGTTGCTCAAGGCCTCACTTAGTTGCTGAGGCTGGCTTTGAACCCTGATCCTCCTGACTCAGCTTCCAGAGTCATTGGGATTATAAGCATGCACCACTGAACCTAGCAATTCTAAAAATTTCCTATAATTCTAAAAATTTCTACATTCTAGGAAATACAATATTTTCTTACAACTGCAATGCATTAAAAAAGATAGAATTTCTTATTTTGATTAAAGAAGCACACAGATTCTGCTATACACATTAAGAATTCCAAACTCTATTGGCTGTCTTTAAAATCACTTCTATGCAACATCCTGCCTAAAGCACCCTGTCCCCTTACCGTTCTGAAATTTCTTACGGCTAGCAGAAAAACAAAATTTCTCTGTCTTCTTGCTCTCTTACTGGTTTTTAAGAAAATTGTGGTTAATTCAATTTTAATCATAACAGTGATTAAATTAAGCTTATTTAGTTAAACTTTAATTTTAGGAACATGAAATAATGGAAAGAATTATCTCAATTTCAAAAAGCAATCATTCTTTTCAGGACCAATTCTCTTCTCACACTCAACAATTTATTTACTTCCATGTGTACAGGGTTCACTAGAGGAATGTAGTATGGGACTGACCATTTTCCTCCTTACTCATCCTTCTTCTCTTTGTTTAACTAGTAGAACCCATGTCCCAACCTTTAGAAGACACCACTGCTCTGCAAGAGGCCCATTTCTCTCCAAAGGGATGTATACAGAACTGAAATATACAACTTCTGTCTCCCTTTCTTGAAATGTGTATGCCTGCCCTTTCTTTATGTCCCCCTTCTGAGCTGCCTGTCCTGATGAGGACATCCTAGGGAAGGGCAGGAAAACAAGGAGAAGGAAGACAAGTCCCTGGATATCTCCATGGATTATTTCTGGCTGGCTACAGGAGAGAAAACGCTATAGGTGAACTACTCTGGTCTGGGTATTTCTGTAACAGTGGCTTCACCTATACCCTTACAGTTTTGAATTTGGTACGAAAATGTTTCAGACTAAATTTTGTACCCCTAAAGTTCATAGGTTGAAACCCCAATCCAAGTGAAGCTGTATTTGGAGATTTGGCCCTTCAATGGCCTTTAAAGAAGTAATTAAAAGGGGGTTGGGGCTGGGGCTGGGGCTGAGTGGTTGAGCACTTACCTGGCACAAGTGAGGCACTGGGTTCAATCCTCAGCACCACATAAAAATAAAATAAAGGTACTGTGTCCACCTACAATTAAAAAAATACACATTTTTTTAAAAAGAAGTAATTAAGGGGGCTGGGGTGTGCCTCAATGGTAGAGCATGTGTGAGGCACTGGGTTGATTCTCAGCACCAACTAAAAAATAGATAAATAAATAAATAAAAATTTTAAAATACCTTAACATTATTTAAAAAAAAAATTTTTAAAGAGAGAGTGAGAGAGGAGAGAGAGAGAGAGAGAGAGAGAGGAGAGAGAGAGAGACAGAGAGAGAGAGAGAGACAGAGAGAGAGAGAGAGAGACAGAGAATTTTTAATATTTATTTTTTAGTTCTTGGCGGACACAACATCTTTGTTTGTATGTGGTGCTGAGGATCGAACCCGGGCCGCACGCATGCGAGGCGAGCGCACTACCGCTTGAGCCACATCCCCAGCCCTATTTTTAAAAAATTTTTAAAAATTAAAGTTAAATTAGGTCATAAGGGCAATTCCCTAATCCCACAGGACTGATGTTCTTATAGGAATGAAGATATACCAGTAGTGTCCCACAGGAGAACACAGTGAGAAGGCGGCCAGCTGCAAGCCAAGAGAGGCCTTGGGAGAAACTCCAACTGCTGATATCTGATCTAGCCTCCAGAACTGTGAGAAAATAAATTTCTGTTCTTCAGATCACCCAGTCTTTTGCTATTTTGTTATGTGATTCTCCTGTTTAACATCTAGAAATGGAAAAGTGCTATCATAACAACAACAAAAATTGAAACTGTGTGGCTACGGAAGGGCACCAGGCAATGAGGAAAGAGACATTGCAGGATGGAAAACTAGAGACCCTTTGTTATGTTTTAACAAACTATTAGGTAAAAGTGTTACCAGTAACAGCTGGGAAGGCACACTAACTGTGAGAAAAGTGGTTAGAAAAAAACAGAGTGGTGATTAGTATCTGCTGTTTCAGTAAGGTATTGATTTAGACTATTTTGTATAGCTATAACAAAATACTCAAGATTGGGTAAGGTATAAAGAAGTTTTTTTTTTTTTTTTTTTTTTTTCTTTAGCTCACAGTTTATTTAGCTCCAAAGCATGGCTCCTCAGCTCTGGTGAGGGACTCATGGCTGATGGCATCACAGTGGTGGGGGAACATGCAAAAGTGGCAAACACTCTTGTGGGAATTACTCCAGCCCCTGCATGAAGTCCTTCTGAGGACTGTGATCCCATGAGCTCCCCTGCTAAAGGTTCTACTAACTCAACAGTATCTCACATTGGAGATCAAGCCTCCAGTGTACGAATCTCTGGTGGACAAACCATAGCAGTACTACGCAAAATAGTTGAATGAGAAAAAAAATTAAAAATAAAAATAGTTTACAAGTAGGTAACACAGCTTTTTGCAGAAGCTGTGTCTCTGCCCCGAGGTTCAACATCTCTGGTACTCCAAACAGCAGAAAATGTGGTTATCATTCAGAGTTTTTCTTGAAAGTCTTCCATCAACTATTACTGGCCAGATAATGGGAGTCAACTTAGCAGGAAAAAAAAAAAAAATGAGATGAAAAGTATTATGTTCCACCTAAACTCGTTGTTCAAGAGGCTTCAAGGTGGCTGCTATCCAATTGAGGTACAGAGGTATAGGCCAGGTACAGCGAGTGTTGGCTTGTTAACTATAATCAGAATAGCTCTGGCTATAGTTACTTTCACATGAAATAACTGAAAGTGAACAGATCAGAAAACCATTTTTGATGAAATTATATCAATGTTATAATCAGCCTTAAAATACCAGATGAAACCTCGTTGCCGCCACTTCCCAAAATTCAGAGGCAGGGGTTATGAATTCAGTTCAGATGTTCAGAACCATTAATATCACACACACACACCAAAAGGGTATGAAAGGTTTATTATTCATATACAGAGACTTTCCAGGGAGACACAGCAGACTCCCCAAGTGGGTCCAGAACTGGCTTGGCTTTTATTATTGTTCTTGGAGTCTGAGGCTCGGGTGAAGGTTCCTGCAAGCAGGCCAGGGTTTGGGTGATTTGAACTTCCTGCTGGGCCCAAAGGAGGCGGCACCCAGGCTTCCACGGGCTTGCGCAGATGCGAAGCACAGAGGGAAAGAGAAATGGTGAAGCTTAAAGCAGTTAGCAACATCAAAAAAGGAGTTGAAGTCTTTTGACAGACTGGTGAGCTATAATCCTGGCCTGTAAGGGCCTGTTGTTTAATTCCCTAAGGTAATCCAGGTCTATAAGTCTACACCAGCAGAAAGGGAGCTGCTAAAGCCGTGAGACCCCTCAAAAGTTTCAGATGTGACCATGGGAGTTGATTAGCAAAACATTTCTAGAGTTCAAATTAAGGGGCCACAGAGGCCAAAGGACAAGGGAGTTTCTCCCAGAGAGCAGATCTGCAGTTCAGCCAAGAAGGACTTGACCTTCTGGCAGGGCGAGGAATCTTTGCCATGCCTGCTCAGCAGATTTTCATCATGATGTGGGCCACTGACTGCTGTCCATCTTTCTTGTCTTTTATTTTATATTCATTCTCTCCTTTTTTACCTTTTAGAAATACTCCTCTTGAAGTATATTAGGGTACATGTCTAGCTGGAAACATACCCTGGCCTTCCTTGAAGCTAGGGTGAGCTAGGTAATAAGTAAAGAAGAACATATTTGGGCACAAGTGATGCATGAAACTTCCTTAAAAAGAAATACCTTCTCCCAACTTCCTTTTTTTTTTTTTTTTCCAAATGATAAAGTAGATGCATTTCTCTGAGACCTGTTGACCATGGAATGAACAACTCCCTTGGTAATGAGAGAAGAACAGGTAGGTGAATCCTGGATCCCTTGATTACCATGTGAAAGAGACTTGGCCTACCAACTCTCAACTCATCCACTACTTCTGGATTATATTTTGAGGAAGAAATAAACTTCTATCTTACATGAGCCATCCCATTTTGTGGCCTCTTTGTTATAGCAGCTTGGTCCATTTTCTGATATATACAAAAAGAGAATGAAAATATTAAGAAGTTAAGCTTCTTTGCCTTTTATAACCTTAAATGTCCTTTCCTTGCTTCTTTGGACTTTACCTTTGTTAAGTATAAATAAGGAGCCTCAAATTTAACTGGCTATAAGCAAGTCAGACCCTAAAACTACGTAAGACCTCCTGGATTCAGTGTTCTTCTCTTGCCCCCCAAAATCAACCCATACAATACAGTTGTACATGCTCTTTGAGCCTAAGTGGAAGCATTTAGTTAATATAAACCATGAGTATCAAACTGACAAATGAAAACTCAGATTGATATATATCAACTTTCCTTCTCTCAAGATGAACATATGTCCGTGCACTGTTAAATTTTATCTACTCTCTGTCATCAAGTAATCATGGACTCTTGGATAAAGATAATATGAAGAGAGTAGACTTCATCTCCCCACCCATGTAATGCAAAGATGATGATTTTCTCTGATTCCCAGTTTCATGTTACTTGCTTCAGAATAGTCACTGTGTTGCTAAGACAACAGGGACACGGCAACAGAAAACTGGGATTGAAGTCAAGGCACTGTAGCTACTTCAAAGGATGTCATAAATAGTGTGTTCAAGGCCTTTTTCACAGTGAAACCTGTAACGCTTGAATTAGGGAAAAAAAAAAGTGATCAGACTCATCCAACTTTCTTTCATAGAGAATTATAATGCTCTCAAAAACTTACATTGTAAAATAAACATTGGTTTATGGACCCAAAGTCAGGAAATCATCATTCCCAATAATTCAGATCTTTTTTTGAATCCTATGGGAATAATTGAGGGGAACTTGTCCTTACATTCCAATTTGCCTTTCTCCTAATAGAAACATGTCTGTGGAATATGCAAAGGAAACAGAAAGAACTATTGTCAGTGGTTCCTCCATTAAAAAAATCTACATTTCATTTAAACAAAGGTTTGGTTCTACATGGTAAATGAATATAATTTTGATATTTACTGAGACCTGTGATTGGTATTTGGAATCTGAGTTTATGAACAGGTGCAAAGAAGTATGGTCTCCCTGATGACCTTTTGATCAAGGCACAGAAAGCCCAGCAGCAGTGGTGGAAGCTGGGTTACATCTCCAGATTTGTCTAAGTAAATGAAACTGTGGCAATCTCCCTGTATTACCTCCAGAACATCAAATCAAGGACAAAGAAAAAGAAAAAATGCTCTGAACTGACTTTGCATTATTTTCTGACCTAAAATATAAAAACAGAAAACAGCCTTTAATTATAAGCTGAAGAGTGTCCTTTATATCATGTATATTATAGTGCACAGAGATAAAATAAAAATTCATCAGAAATAACATGAATGGATGAATCAAGGAGCCCTGTGCTCTTAGAGTGTGGACAGGCCTTCTTCAGAATCGTCTCACTCTCTTAAGAAGTAAAAAATAATGGGTGAGGCCTAAGCAGGTGATAGAGGACATGGAGACACAGAAATAACTGGAATTACCAGTGCATAATTCATTCTTCAAGGAGGAATCAAAAGATACTCTTTAATTGTGGAAACTGAAGGTTATACAGTATGATCAAGGCTTCTGCAGGAATCCTTGCTGTCAAGTAAAAGTTAAATCTAGCAGAGTCAAATGAAAAGCAGAAAACTTTTTTTTTTAAACCCCTGGTATTCTAAGCATAAAAAAAAGGAAATAGAAAAGAACACAGACCACTCTTATTTTAATATTCTTAAGTAGCATAAATCATAATGGTTTGTATACTACACTATACAAATAATATACTGTTACTTTCCAAAGAAAATCAACTTCTTATAGGGTTTTCTGAAACAGTTACTCCATATAGCTAAGAGCTTGACCCTTTAGCCATTGCTACGACACATGGAATATAAGCTATGAGGTTCCAAGTCTTCCAGTTGTGCCTGTTTCTGCTGCTACTGAGGGAGGAGGCTCTCGGAGACCTGTCTCGGCCCCTTCCATCTCCTGCTCCAGGAAACACGGGCTCTGCAGGTGGACATGTGCCCAGGCGTGCAGCTTCTGTGCTTTGCTTCCCATAAGGCTATTCCATTTAAGAGAACTTGCGCTTCTTCATGGCTTCTGCCTTGACTGCCAGGCTCTTGGCACAGATGGTTAGAACCACAATGAGAACGCCCACCACAAATGTCACTAGGGGCCAGAGGAAGCAGTGCAGGAGGACAATCTCATCATGCGTACGATGCAGGAGCACGTCATCTGGTCTGCAAGACAGTGGAGAAGAGGAAAGAAAAAGCAGTCAACTGCCTTGGCATTGCATTGAAAACTCGTACACCCTGGAGCCCAAGTGGATCTGCTTCCTACAGGAATAATCATCCTTAAGGTGAAGACTTTGCTCTGACTACAAATACAGTACTTTGTGCTTCAAACCTGGGAGCTCTTGAATCAAGTAATTGGTGCAAATTTGCACATAATTTATAATATAATTTACATGCTGCAGTCTGTCAAAAGTGCAGCAATCACTTCTGCTATTTTCCTCCATTATAAGTTGCCTAATGGATTCCACTTTCTCATTCATCCTCCACTGATCAAGGGGTTTGAATCAATCTGAAAATTACTGATGGTGAGCATTCCCTGACAAACCTCAACACTCAGATGGGACCCCAGTGATCTTAATTCAGAAAAAAAAAAATGTCAGTTAAAATCACTGTTTGAATCAGTTAGAATGACATAGGGTTTAGCCCTCAGGTCAACTTAGCTCCACTATGTGAACCAGGATTTCATTAATAAGCAGACAACAGTTGAGCTGATTGCATTTTTCCATGCTCCTGGGTGGGATGAGCCATAATTCTGAACTACTGATGCCCCTTCCAGCTTGTGATTCTGGGAATTAAACCCAGGGACTTGTGCACATTAGGCAAGTGCTCTACCATTGACCTACATCCCCAGCTCTGACCACTTTCTTGAAACATCTTTCAAAGTCTTAGTAATATATTTAGATTTCTGTCTTATCAATGTGGGGCTCTATTTTCAATTTCTGCATTGATCTCATTGATAGGAAGTGAAGAGAAGATATACGCCACAATCCATAGTCTCTCATTTTTGTCGAGATCCTGGGAATTCAGATTTCATATATGATATTTATATTTTATAAGATATTTCCATTTCATCCACAGGAAGATTTGTTCTGTTATACTAGAGTCATTATGCTTCCACCAGAAAAAGAAGAAAATAATGTAGAATAATTAGTGCAATTGCCTTCAAGAACATCAAAGGCTTCAGACCACAAGGGCAGTGCATTTAACAGAGAAGTGCATTCCTAAGGAGTACTCATTAGTCATAGCTCTCATAATTCAGAACCTATTTTCCTACCAGATTGATAAAGGCCATCGGGTATTTCTCTTTTACCTATAGTGAAGCTGTCATGTGGCTATAACAGAAACAGTTGTACAAACTGGCTTTGACATTACCTAATTATTGCACCTTTTTCCCCTTTGGGTACATAATTTCAAATTCTGCATATAACATGAGACATTTTATTTCAATTAAAATTTACATTGTGTGCAACAATTAGATAAAAATGATTGCAACTTGTAGAAATTACTCCAATTTCTGAACTCCTGTAGCAATATATTGTCTTCAAGAATTTTAATTTATGTGTACATGTCAATGCACATGTCCTTTTTTCCCAGTAAGGTCAGAAGGACTGTGATTTTGCTGTTGCCTGTTATTCTACACAGCTGTTGCTAAACAACTGCTTGCTACTATGATGAACCGCCCATGTTGCATTCTTATTTTCTTATTTTTAAAAATTTTTAAAAATATTTTTATTTTTTAGTTGTAGTTGAATACAATACCTTTATTTTATTTATTTATTTTTATGTCGTGCTGAGGATTGAACCCAGGGTCTTGCACATGCTAGATGAGTGCTCCACTGCTGAGCCACAACCCAGCCCTGCATTTTTATTTTCTAGGCAAATTTAAAGAAACTTTTTGCTGGGTTCTGATACAGTAGAGGTCAGGGTCCAAAAACAGGGCACAGGATAATCAGAGCCACCTTTCAGAGTCTTTGAAATCTGCACCTCTAACACTGCCATGATTCTTTCCACAGGTACAGGTACCCACAGCTGTCAGGTAACTCTACCTAAGTAGTGTGCAAGGAAAGATCAAAGCTCCTTCTCCAGAGCATCTTTCTTTCTAGGAAGAATTATTCTACTCCTCCGGAATATACTGGTACAAAGATGAGACCTAGATTCTTCATCCAAAAGAGTAAGATGTGAGTGCATTTAATACCACTAAACTGTACATTTAAAAACTGTAACAGCATTAAAAAGAAGAAGAAAAAGTAAAAAGAAAAAAGGGAGAGGAGGGATGGAGGGCTTTGATTTTTAACACTATTTTAGTGAATGTGTGTATCGTTATTATAAGTAAATGTGTTTTTACAGCTAATTTTCTATTAAATTGTGTCAGTGTGGATCTTTTTGGCATTCCTTCTACAGTCATTATTACTGATGTTGAAGCCTTTACCACAATATTGTACACTAAGCCAGAAAAACAGGCCAGATGAGAGCAGTTGGAATCATATTCTCTGAAACACAGTCTGAAGATCATGTACTGGAAAAGAAAGTGAGTAAAAAGGGAGAGGAAGAGACAAAACAAAAACTGGAAAATCCTAGACCCAGATATTTGTTTTATTTAGAAACTTCTTGGAATTCTACCTCCTTCAAGAACCCTTTGGGCAATGCTTTTTAAAACATCTTAAATGTTTTAACCATGTTTTTTCACTTTGAGTGAACCAGGTTGAATTTGCAATTGCTTCAAAAGCTTTCTGTTGAGATGGGCATATTAAATATAAATGTACACATTTTAAAAAAATAATTCATGTCTCTTTCTATTTCATGCCTCAGGATCCTCCAATTTTTTCAGGCGGGCAGCTTTCAGACTGTGTAGCTGGAAATTATTTGTAAAGAGATTTGGGCTTTGAATTCAGTTTCCACAATTATATGGTAAGAATGAAGAGGAACTTTCAAGGATGTAGACCCAAGGCAAAAAAGGATGGCTATTCTGTGTATAAGGACTTCAAAAATGCAACCAAGAGTGTGCAGGAACTCTAATGGAGAACACTTTTAAACCCTGGGTAGAGGGAGGCTCGGATATAAGAAAAGAAGAATAAATGCTGTAGGTAACGTTAGAAAAACATTCCAAAGGGCTGGCACTATCCTATGTCCATCTTTCAAATTATAATGTGATGATAATACCACTAAGCATTTTTGTTTGTTTTTCTTATAATTGGCATTTATTGATGCTTACTACCTGCCAAGTACTGTAGCAGGATGTTTAATTTTATTTGATGCTTAAAATGACCCTGTGCTTGAAAAACTTTTTAAATTTTTGCTTTACAAGTGAAGAAACTGAGGCAAAGGAAGATCACTTTGCCCAAGATTATATAATTTAACATAATGACAATGATTTGAAACTCTGTGTAATTTTTAAACCTGTACTATTAGCCTTTAAGCCAGCTTTTCTCAAATTAGATTCATCTATGGAATTTGTTTCCTAGGTTTCAACACTTGATTTACAATATTAGAACCTGAGGTTGTAGGGTCCAGAAATCTATACTTCGGAGAAATTTTGGGGTGATTCTATATGTACTTGAGTTTAAGAAGCACTGTATAATGTTTTAATATAATGTAATGTGAACCATGAAGCTACTTAGTTGGCTATTTCCCAAGCTGCCTAATTGACACTCCTGCCCAGGTAATTTTCATGGCCTCTACATACTTTTAGGTAGAATATGCACTAACATAAAGGAACCACAGGATAAGAAAGAGGAGAGCTGAAGGGCTGAGGACATAGCTTAGTTCGCAGAGTTTTTGTCTAGCATATGCGAGGCCCTGGGTTCAAGAGATGAAAGGGAGGGGCAGGTTCAAGACAGGGGTTAGGGGGCAAACCATGATGCTGAATTTGCCCAGGAGAAACTGTTTGTTCTAAGTGATAGAAAGATATCCCATAAACTAGCAGTAGTCAATTGAGATAAAAAGACAAAAATCTGGTGTATGTCACCCTAAATATAGAAAACCTATTCCTTTAAACTTTCTCACCAAATGGTAGTCCTTCCATTCCATGATGCTTGTTCCTTTGGCTAACAGTGAAAGTGATCCCTCTTCTTCCCCTGCCCTCACCCTCCAGCACATGGGACAGGAAATTTCTTAACTTATCCAGTTCATACAAAAATCTGACCTGCACTACACTTTACTGGTTTTGCACAATAGAAACTGTACCGAGAGACAAGATGACCCACTTCAAAGTGCTTTCTCCATGAGAGCGTACAGGAAAAAGAAATCTTTCTAGATTTGTTATCACAAGTACTTCTCGCTTCTCTGAGCAGAGAATTTTTCTTTTCACGTAGGCTGCTAGAAAGTTAAGATTTTGGCCCATCTAGCAAGATGACATGGCATTCTTATGCCAGCCACATGCCTATTGCTTTGCCTTTTTTTTTTCCTTACACATTTCTAATTTCTCATGATAAATCTCCTCCCTCTCTCTCTCTCTCTCTCTCTCTCTCTCTCTCTCTCTCTCTCTTTTATTTGTTTGGTGCTGGGTATTGAACCCAGGGCCTTGCACACGTTAAGCATGTGCTTTGTCACTGAGCTGCACTCCAGCCCCAATCTTCTCAATATTTAGGGAACTCACTAAACCCTTATTTTATGTATGTATGTATGTACATACATACTGGGGATTGAATCCAGGGTGATTAATGATTGAGCCACATCCCCAGCCCATTTCATTTTGAGACAGAGTCTTGCCAAGTTGCTTAGGGACTCACTAAGTAACTGAGACTGGCTTTGAACTTTTGATTCTCCTGCCTCAGCCTCCCTAGCTGTTTGGATTACAGGCATGCACCACCACACCCAGCCTAAATCCTTCTTAAAACAGGCATTTATGGGAGCTAAAAACATGCAATGGAGAAAGGATAGCATCTTCAACAAATGGTGTTGGGAAAACTGGAAATCCATACGCAACAAAATGAAACTGAATCCCCTCCTCTCGCCATGCACAAAAGTCAACTCAAAGTGGATAAAGGAGCTAGATATCAAATCAGAGACTCTCCGTCTGATAGAAGAAAAAGTTGGCTCCGATCTACAGATTGTGGGGACGGGCTCAAAATTCCTTAATAGGACACCCATAGCACAAGAGTTAGTAACAAGAATCAACAAATGGGACTTTCTTAAACTGAAAAGTTTTTTCTCAGCAAGAGAAACAATAAGAGAGGTAAATAGGGAGCCTACATCCTGGGAACAAATTTTTACTCCTCACACTTCAGATAGAGCCCTAATATCCAGAGTATACAAAGAACTCAAAAAATTAGACAATAAGAAAACAAATAACCCAATTAACAAATGGGCCAAGGACCTGAACAGACACTTCTCAGAGGAGGACATACAATCAATCAACAAGTACATGAAAAAATGCTCACCATCTCTAGCAGTCAAGGAAATGCAAATCAAAACCACCCTAAGATACCACCTCACCCCAGTAAGATTGGCAGCCATGATGAAGTCAAACAACAACAAGTGTTGGCGAGGATGTGGGGAAAAGGGTACTCTTGTACACTGCTGGTGGGACTGCAAATGGGTGCGGCCAATTTGGAAAGCAGTATGGAGATTCCTGGGAAAGCTGGGAATGGAACCACCATTTGACCCAGCTATTGCCCTACTCGGACTATTTCCTGAAGACCTTAAAAGAGCACACTACAGGGATACTGCCACATCGATGTTCATAGCAGCACAATACACAATTGCTAGACTGTGGAATCAACCCAGATGCCCTTCAATAGATGAATGGATAAAAAAAATGTGGCATTTATACACCATGGAGTATTACGCAGCACTAAAAAATGACAAAATCATGGAATTTGCAGGGAAATGGATGGCACTAGAGCAGATTATGCTTAGTGAAGCTAGCCAATCCCTAAAAAACAAATACCAAATGTCTTCCTTGATATAATGAGAGCAACTAAGAACAGAACAGGGAGGATGAGCAGGAAGAAAAGATTAGCATTAAACAGAGACATGAGGCGGGAGGGAAAGGGAGGAAAAAAAGGGAAATCACATGGAAATGGAGGGAGACCCTCATTGTTATACAAAATTACATTTAAGAGTTTACGAGGGGAATGGGATAACAAACATGGAGGGAAATGAATTACAGTAGATGGGGTAGAGAGAGAAGATGGGAGGGGAGGGGAGGGGGGATAGTAGAGGATAGGAAAAGTAGCAGAATACAACAGTCACTATTATGGCAGTATGTAAAAATGTGATGTGTAACTGATGTGATTCTGCAATCTGTATTTGGGAAAAAATGGGAGTTCATAACCCAACTGATTCTAATTTATGAAATATGATTTGTCATGAGCTTTGTAAAGTTGTGAACATCCAATAAAAAAAAAACAGGCATTTATGTAAGTATCTACATTTATGTAGCTACATTTACATATCAGGTATATTATAAACCATGGGAATTTTTTAGTTGTCAAGTTTTTCTCATGTTTCTACAAAAAAAATAATGTACTACATCATTATAGGAATTTGCATTTATGCCTTTTGACTTTAAAGTCATGAAAATGCTTCATCATTATTTCAATCAAAATGATTCTGCAGGCATAACTTCAGTTCCATATGCCAGGCCTCTGGCATGGTAGTACAGCCAAAGGACACGAAAAATGTGATGATTTCATTCTCTAAGCCTTTGAACGGGTGCTATCTAGGCCTGCTTTAAATCTTATTATTTATAACATGACCTACTTTCAAAAAGAATCTGAAATAGATAACAGTAAAACCAAAAGTTTTTGTTTTTGTTTTGAGGTAGGGTTTCACTGTGTTGCCCAAGCTGGCCTTGACTTTGCAGTCCTCCTGCCTCAGTTGCTGTAGTAGCTGGGATTGCAGATAAAATGACATTCGGATGCCAACCACACTCCTATTGCCTTGCCTATTTTTTTATTCTCACACACTTCTAATTTATCTTGCTAAATCCTCATTTATTTATTTAGTTAGTTAGTCAGTCCTGGGATTGAACCTAGGGCCTTGCACATGCTAAGCATGTGCTTTCCTACTGAGCTGCACCCCCAGCCTCAATCCTCTCAATCTTTAGGGGACTCACTAAACCCTTCTTAAAGCAGGCATATGTATATGCATGTGCTACTGTAACACGCAAATCAAAGGATTTGAATATGATAAAATTCTTAATCTGACAGTAGAGAGCAAGTACAATGTAATTAGGATGAGCAAAATAGTAAAAACCCAGACTAAGAACAGATACTGCATTAAGTATAAGTGAAACTTATTTCTGAACCTTCTGGAACTCAAGATGGGGTGGTGCATGATGAGTTACCCAACTGTCATTATACAAGAAAAGGAAACATGACACTTTGTCAGAACAAACTTTTTGCTTGGGCTTAACTTTTTGAGGGCATTTTTAGGTAAAGTAACTGGTACATTACATTTAAAAGACCTTGAATAGCAGTTTTACAAAGCTGTCTAAGGATGAGATCATTTGAGTTTTTATAATATGGATTCCAAGGCCCTAGATCTACTAAATCAGACTCAAGTTTCAAACAGTTTTTCAGGCAATGCTAACAGATATGCTAATTCATATCTGGGAACAACTGACTTAAATAGTGCTTTTAAGTGCTTTTACATCAAATGCATCAGCCTAGTATTTTTGGGTGGGTGGGTGGGTGCGAGCCACATCCACAGCCCTTTTTTGTATTTTATTTCAAGACAGGGTCTCACTGAGTTGCTTAGGGCCTTGCTGTTGCTGAGGCTGACTTTGAACTCACGATCCGCCTACCTCACCCTCTTGAGCTGCTGGGATTATAGACATGCGCTACTGCACCTTGTTCAGTCTAGTTTTTAATGATTGTTGGAGAGAAAACTGTTCCAAGCTGAAACCAATCAGGATCCTGGAGTAGAGGCATTCTGTGTCCTCTGTCAGATGAGATTCCTGACACTGAGGTGACAAAATGAAATTTATAATGAAAACCAAAGACCCTGATGTGTGTTCTTTCCCAGATAACTATTTGCTTGGAGCTGGGTTTTACATCGCTTTAGAAAGTTTTCCAGAAAAGTCTCAAGTACACAAATATTTAAATGAAATGCACCTGTGCAAAGAAGTGACCATGACATAGATTTTCAGCAAGATATTACTGACAATTGATATTCAATCTAGAAAACCTTGATGGGTGTTAATCAGCTTTTTGCCACTATTAACAAATTGTCTGAGACAATTAATTTATAAAAAGAAAAGGTGCTTTCTGGATAGTTTTAGTGGTTTTAGTTCACAGTCGGCTGTCC
Organism: Spermophilus citellus; assembly: GCF_964194105.1. Lineage (NCBI taxonomy): Eukaryota > Metazoa > Chordata > Mammalia > Rodentia > Sciuridae > Spermophilus > Spermophilus citellus. The sequence continues at coordinate 90,013,265 of NC_138197.1, read as the reverse complement.
CCCTTACTTTGGGCCTGGGCAAGGCAGCACATAATGGCGGAAGCATGTGACAGAGAAAAACTGCTCACCTCATGACCAGGAAGCAAAAGAGAAGAGGTAGCGATCCCACCATTCCCTTCAAGGGCACTCCCCCAGTGGTCTGTGGATCTCCCATTAGGCCCTACCTCTCAAATGAACCTCCCGGTAGTGCCAACCTTGGGACCAAGCCTTTAACACATAGGCCTTTGAAGGACATTCAAACCCAAACTATAGCAGTGTATTGCGATCTGTGTTGTTTCTCAGCAAGATTACATGCTATGGGCTTTCTAGAAGGAGCCTGAATTGAAACACACCCCCTGAAAATACCTGATGTGTTCTACTGATTGTTGACTTCTTAAATATTTCAAAGGCGGGGGGCACTAGGGAAGAATAGTGTTACCTTAGATTAGGTAGAAGGAAGTGATGGGAGAGAAGGGGAGGGGCTATGGGGATAGGAAAGATAGCAGAATGAAACAGACATTATTATTGTATGTATATGTGCAACAATATGACCAATGTAATTCTGCAACATATATACTCAGAAAAATGAGAAATTATATCCCATCTATGTATATCAAAGTGCATAAATGCATTCCACTGTCATGTATAATTAATTGTAAAAAAAATTAATTTCAAAAATTTTTTTCTAATAATAAAGATTGGCTGATAAATATATTGGGGCTAGGAGCATAGTTGAGTGGTAAAGTGCATGCCTGGCACGCACAAAGAATTGGGTCTGATCTCCTGCACCCCCCACAACTCCCCAAAGGTGAGTTTGGTTTTGGCATAATTTATTAAGAGTAATTAGTCACTATGTCTAGTTGCTGTTGGAAACAATCCTAAGACCTTTCTAAGAGAAGAAAATGTATGCTTTCTCCTGTGTGACTACAGGAAGGCAGTTGAACAACTAATCTAAAAGCAGTGCGAATACAGAGATCAGAACTCAAGATCCTTTACAATACTCTTTATGTTGAGGATCCACTTGGAACCCCAGTTGTCATAAATACTTTAACTGAAGATACCTGAGATTTAACAGATGCTAAGAGATGCCTTCTAGGAGTTTCCTTTATCCAACTAATGGAAGCAACTTCTGGCATATAAGGCAGTCATGCAGAGTTTCATGGCCCCAAAGAAATGAAAATTCATTTTGGTATACCAAATGTCTTCATATCCCCTGAGCTTCCTGTGTCCCTAACAGTTAGCATTCCAGTCCTGTACAGGGAGCAAAATTAATCAACAGAATAGTTTTCACAAGCCAATGATCACTTTCAACTCTAAGGTATGCATCTCAGAGATAAGCAAGAAAAAAATAAAATAATCCAATAACCCTAGACTCTTAGTTATAACCTAAATTTACTCTATAACCATCATTTAACAACATTTCATTATTAGGTGTTGGGCTTGGTAAGTGATCCCTACTGATTAAGATGACTGTCCCCTACAGATGCAGCACACACAAGTAACTGTCTCAACCATGTCTTCTAAAGAGGCCTGGGAAACTGTCACAGCTGAGTAAAACTCTTCTTTTAAGGTTTTATTCACACTGTGTGGTAATTATTTTTGTACATCTGTCCACTTTCCCAACCTGATTCTTAAAACCCTGAGATCAGAGACCTATTAAGGGTAATCCCTGCATTACATTCACATTCCACACTGTCTACCAGCTGCTCTGGAAGAATGACCTGTGTCACTTAGAGGCACCTCCTGCTGCGGGTCAGGACTCTCAGCTCCCTGATTCCATCAGAGGCACACCATTTTGTAAACTAGATCACAGTTTCATTCCAGAAATTCCTGTGGGTTTTTCTTAAGAAGAGTATTCCTGTTCTTCACAGTAATTCGGCCTGTGGTTTCTCTGAGTTACCAAGTAAGTTATTTATTTCACAGAAAACTGTAAGTGTTTTCTGGCCAAAATGCTTAAACTTAAATTTTAAGCAGAAATAAACTGGAGAAAAGAAGATATCTACATTCTCCTATTTGAGACATAGGTTTTTCTTTTTAAAAAAATTTGTTCTAATTAGTTATACATGACAGCAGAATGCATTTCAACTCAGAGACACAGATTTTTCTTATAATAGTTCTCACCTCAGGTACCTACTTTGTAGTGCCAGCTTTAAAGTCAAAATCCAATACCATTTCAAACCACTGTGGAAAAAAATGGATTATATAATAATTTGGGGAAAATACTGGTCATTTGAAGGAAAAAAAACACTGGCTTCCTATTTTCTTCCTCGCCCCCTGCCCTCCACCATACACATGCACACAAAAGTCTGGATGGTTCAGAACCTTAGTTGCATAAAACAAACCATGAATGTTTTAGAAGATTTGTATTTAAAAAATAAATAAATAAAAACCTTGGAGTTTCCTCATTTTTAAGAAAATAAAGCCCTTATTAAGAAGATTGAATGAGGGTATTTATGTGGAAAGGGTTTTTCTACAAAACCCTTTGCAGCATAGATGACCTCAAATCTAGTCCACATTGAAGTTTCACGACCTTGGAAAACTGATTTTGTCAACCCACAGAACATAACAGCTCAGAAACAGAATCTTTTGCAATCTGTGGCATTTGCAAAGCTCAGAGTTGAAGAAGAGTTGGCAGATGTTCATTGTAAAAGTCAATGACAGCACTATCTGCAGATGACTACCTGTATTTACTTCCTATTGCTACTGGAACAAATTCAGCAGCTTAAACCAACACAAGCTTACTCTCCTACAGTTCTGGAGGTCAGAAGTCTGAAATCTGTTTCACTGGGCTAAAAAGATGTTGGCAGGGCTTCATTCCCTCTGGAGGCTCTCTGTGAGAATGTTTCATTGCTTGTTCCAGCTTCTAGAGGGTGGCGGAATTCCTGGCATCACTCCACCCTCCAGCTTTTGTCAGTGCAGCCCCTGCTACTGTCTCAGATTCTCCCCTCCTTTTTTAAATTTGTACCAGAAATTGAACCCAGGGGCACTTAACCACTAAGCTACATCCCCAGCCCTTTTTATTTTTTATTTTAAGACAGGGTCTTGCTAAGTTGCTTAGGGCTTCACTAAGTTGCTGAGGCTGGCTTTGAACTTGTGATCCTCATGCCTCAGCCTCCCAAGCCACTGGGAGCACCACCACGCCTAGCTCCCCTTCCTCTTCAGAGCACTGTGATTACAATTAGTTAGCATTCCAGTCCTGTACAGGGAGCAAAATTAATCAACAGAATAGCTTTCACAAGTCAATGATCACTTAGGATGCACCCAAATAATCCAAGATAATTTTCCCCTCTCAAGATCCATTTTTAAATTATAGTCTGCAAAGTCCCTTTTACCTTCAAGGTAACAAGGTAAGATAACTGAAGTCTGTAGTATGACAATGTAGACATGTTTGGAGGCTATTATTCAGATAGCCACACTACCCTCAGCTGCTTCTCTATATCAGAACCAGTTCCTCAATAACACAGGTTTTCTACCCCTTTGTGCAATTAGTCATTAAGAAATCATCAACAGAAACGTTTGTTTTAAATCCTATGGAATAAACTTCTTTTCTAGTATCCCACTCCAACTTATAACAAAAATATTAACTTTTTTTCATCCTTTGCCTTTTTCAGACACAGGCATTTATATTCAAAAGAAAACTGCCCAAAGATCACACACAGGGTGAAATACTTCTCTTTCCTTAATCCACACCATTTTCCTACATTTAACCTTTACTTCACTACAACACCACTACTGACACCACTATCAGCTGTTGCTAAACACACCATTAATGAAACTTCAACATCCCAACACAATCCTCTGTTCCAATCCTCCCTAAGAAAATGCCTCCCTATTTAATATAGGATTTTCTTTTTCTCTATGATACATCTTTGCTCTCTCCTTTTCAACCCTGTTCTTTGTTAAACACATCCATGTTCTTCATTCTTTCCTCAGATCTCACAAGATATAACATCACTAGTTACTCTAAATCCCATTTTAAATTTAACCACAATCCTATGCTACATTATGTTTTTGATGTTCCATGTTTTCCATTCAATATCCTTCAAGTCTTTCTTAAAAAATCTGGTGTAAAACAGGTAAAATTTCCACACAGGAAAGCTTGGAGGTAAGAAGAGGAGTTTGAGTTCATCATGCTGTTTTAGTACTGTCAATTTCTGATCCTTACACTTTTATTTTATAAAAACACAGTTTTGCAATTTCTCTGTACAACCCATTCTATTCTTTAACAGCCTACGTTCTCCCATACAATGGCTTTTCTCAATACTGTATTATTAAATCAGATTTTAGCTAGAAGTAGGGAAGTTTAAAGGTGAGCCATTACGTTCCCAAATAAATGGGCTCAATCACTGAACAAAGTCCAATGTAGAACCCCTCTTTGAAATTAAATAAGGTGACATCCAAGGGCCTAAAAGCATGTGTCTTCTAGGTCTAGCCCACAATCTCAGAGTGTACTATTCAAACCCGCTGGTGTCAGGTGAAGTCATAGGTTACACGAGACACATAGCAAGATGCTTTTACAAAAATCTTTAACAGCCACGTTTTGTATCACTTCCCTAATCTGAATCATGTTCTCAGCCCTCGCTCCAGGCAAGGAGGACACGGAAAACGAGCAGGCGACAGAATCACAGATCGCACTCTTGCAGTGTGGGTGTGAGAAACCGTTTCCAGGGAGAAAATGAAAAACATACTGATGCACCCAAAATATGCACATGAGCAGGGATTCCATTGGGGACTTGGGAAGGCTGGCAAGAGCTTCAGAATTTGGGTTCTCAAGGAAATGAGGTGGGTAAGGAATCCCCTCAAATGTCACTGTTATCTTCTTACCCTCTGAACAATATTGGGCATATTGCTTGCAGTTGAAATATGGCATTTAAAAGGAGGTCAAGAAACATTTTCTTCTCTGTGATTTTTTTTTAATATAAAATCAAGATTTCAAGGGCTTCTTCAATAGTGAGACTGAAGTAAGGGCAGACCAACGTGGGCTCACAGTGTCACCTGTGGCTCAAATGTCCCCACAAAGCACCGTAGTCATGGCAGGTCTGCCTGTCTCTGCAGAGCCTGTATGTTTTCCAGGGCTTCCCACACCTAGAAGAGCATCACACCCTGCTAAGCTCAAAGTGCAAGCCCAATAATGTTAGTGGGATAGGAAAAGGCTTCAAAGCAGCAAATGGAAATCTGTGGCAGAGTGAAGCAAATTTGTGGGCGGGAGACAGGATCTTGGACTTCAGGCAGATTTTTGCCCCCCCAAAGGCTACATATATTTGATTGAAATTGCAAATGCCTATTTATGTATTTGCATAAACAATCATGCATATTTGCTTGTGTTTTTATAGACTGTTGCCAACTATTTTCAGACAATTTCCAAGAGCAAGTGATCATATTTGCTATTCTTTTTATCATTTCTGCTTTCCTCCCTGCTTAGTTTTTAAAATCTATCTTGAACTCAGACAACCCCACTGTGTGCACAACAACTGTCACTGGAAGTTCCATAGTAATTTATTCCAAAAGTTGCTCTCAATAAATTACTGCTAATGTCTGATTAGGTTATGTCTAATTCCCTGTAATTAGATTCTCCATGAAGAAAAATCAGCTGCCACAATTTCTTTTATCTGCCCCTCCATCAGTATTGTGTCACAATTTTGGCAGCTCTGGAGAAAAGATCTGAAAAATACATACTGGGTGGGGGCAAGTCAATTGAGTGTCTTTTGTTTATTCTGAAAACTTGAAGGAAAGACTGCCCCTGTAATCATACTGTCATTCTAGAAGTTTCCCCGATTATTAAAAAGCCATTTTGTTACAATGAATTGTGTACCTGTTATTTAATTAAATAATTAGCAGAGCATAGATACTTTGCTACTACGTGTAGGAAGACAGAAATAGGCTAGCATTTCTATTAAGGCTAGCAATGAATCATTCATCCTAACCTCTAAATTACATAGTAAAGAATACATAAATAACAGCTTTACGTTCAGTTTTGTTGTAGTCTGTTAAAATGCATGGAACAGATATTGAAATACTTCTCCATGGTAAAATTAGCTCAATTAATTTTGAATATCTTTTTCTAAATGATAAATTGTTTATAAGTATGCTTGGAGAACAAAAGTACTACTGAGAAATATGTGTAACATTTAAAACAGAGACTTACTGTTGAATAATAGCATTTTAAAACTTGAGTAATTAAAAAGACCATCATCAATCCATCCAAGTCTCTCTTAGATGTTCCAGAAGTTTTAACTTGATCCTGGTAGCACATGATACTCAATATTCAAATAAATATCAAATTATAATGAATTGTCTAATTGGTGGACTAAACGTGGTTAAGAGTTTTAAAAATCAGTAAGCATTATAGGCAATGGTATTCGTAGGGAATATGTTTTCTTTTGCCATGAGACTGGCAATAATATCCCTTCATCCAGAATCCTGCAGTGATAATTACATGGAGCAAAGTTGTGTATCACCCAAGACAGACAGGTACAGAAAATGAACTTTCCTTGTTATAAGCTTCCGATATTTTCAGGCTGCACAATGAAGCCTAAGCTGACTGACATTCATAGGTGAAGGCTGGTGATTTTGCAATTTTACCAAGCAAATAGCCATTGTAGTTGAAATTAGGTCTCTCTTGATCCAAAGCACAAAGATAGGGTGCTTTCAAGGACTTCCTTGGTACTTGGTTCTCTTCTATTCAGTCATTCACCATTTGAAAAATACCTACAGAGAGGTAGGCACCAGGGACACCCTTAGTGTTGGCGCTCTCTAGTAAGCTGTAAGCCTAAGGGCAGGAACACTCTTCTGTGTATACTCCCACCATCAGCTTGACCCACTTGAGGTGCTCTGTGAATGCTTGCCATCCACTTATGCTGAAATCTACTTCAAAACATAATGGACATTGGTACACAATGCAGGGGTAATGAAAGAGAAGAAGTATTTAAGTTTATCTGGGAAAATAGAAAGGCAGTATCCTGTGAACAGATAGAAGGAACAACAAGAATGTAGAGTTTGGGGGAAAAAATGGACCAAGAATTTCTTGATAGAAGATACAGCACAAAGAAAGGCACGAATGTTTTGTGTGGCAATTCAGATGGTTTCACCACCAGTTGTGTGTACCTGTGAATAGGTAACAATGAATTCCACGAATATATATGATTATAATGCACCAATAAACTTGTTTAGTAAAATAAAATTTTAAATTAAAACAAGTTATAGTAGCAACCTCATTGATTAAATTTAATAGAGTTCCTTCTGTTATCCTAGTCCAATATGGACTGGCTGATGTTGGCTGCATTATTGCTAAGGGTTAAGAGCATGGATTCTAGAAGCTAAATAAATAGGTTTGGGGTTGATCTCAAAATAGATAAAGAGCCAAACAGTAAATTCTAGAGGCTAGGAAGAGGAGTGACACTGGATAATAGGTACCAAAATACAAGTAGAGAGGAGGCACAGGAGGACTAATAACTTAGAGTAGGGTGACTATAGTAGGGTCACTGCAATTCACAATGACCTAGTACATATTTCACGAAGAACTTAAAGAGAGCAATTTATAGGGTCCAAATACTAAGAAATGTTAAAGGTATAAGGAGATGGAAATGCTAATTTCCTTGGTTTAATCATTATACATTACACGCATACACTGAATTATCATGCACTACCCCATAAATATGTACAATTATAAGTGTCAACTTAAAAAAAAAAAAAAAAGAGGTTTGAATTCTGGCTCCGTCACTTGCCAGCTATATAATTTGGCCAAGCTGCTTAACTGCTCAGTGCTTCAGTTCCCCCAGGTATAAGATGATGATTATGATAACAATGCCTTGTGGGACTGTTGTGCAGATTCAGTGAGTTAATAGGTATACAGCACTCATATATTTTCTGGCATGATGTACAGGCATTGACTAGTATTGGGTAAGGCAGAATAAATGAGGTTCCTATATACCAGTCTTTTCCAGCATCTTTGAATGAGGGAATTAAACTATTCTGAGTTCCTATTAGGATAGTATTAGGATGGAATAACTTATTTGGAGTTATTGTTATGGGTATCAGAATCAAGACTCAAAATGATCATGAGACTGAAACAATCAGTCAAAAACAACATCTTGTATTTACAGAGGGATAAATTCAAAATTCTTGCATTGAGATCCAGAAAACACATTTTACAAGTTTTGGAATCGGGGAGCTTGCTTTAAGAGCAGTGTATGTATCAAACCGATATGGGGGGAGTAAATTTAATGGATTATCAGCTCTGCATGAATCAGCAGTGGTTACAGCTGCCAAAGAAACCAACAGGTCTCACTGATTCTGTTTTAGTCTCTAGAGAGAACAATGGCGGTAGAAATGTTCTTCTGCCTTCCTCTGCACAGGCCAGCTCAGGGCACACATGAGAGGGAATCTGCTTCCACAGTGATGGCAGTGTGGATCTAGTGACACCCACAGTCTGCAGTCCAGGACTCGGGTTCAGATCCTGGCCCTGCTCCTCCCTGCCCTGTGACCTTAGAGCCTTTGTTGCTTTGGCTGTCCACCTCAAACAACACGATCTGCCTTCACTGTGAGATCATAGCATTAAATACATTAATGAAAAAAAAAGGTCTTTTTATAATTGTCAAAATGAATAGAATACATACAATTCACTGATATGTATGTATACCATTTAGAGGCATTAGGTTCAATAGATGTGCCACCACCATCACTATTTCTAGAACTTTTTCATAGCACCAAACAGAAACTCTGCTACCATTGTACCAGGGACTCCCTGCATCCCTCTCCCCCAGTCTCAGATGACCTCAAATCTACTTTTTTTTTCCTAGGGATTTCCCTATTTTAGATATTTCCCAACACAAATTTCTCGACAACTAAAAGTGTTTGAAGATGGGATGGGCTTTTCCAAGAGGAGGTAGTGTCCATTGTCACCAGAGTTGTTCAGGTCAAGGAGAAAACATTTTCCAGAAAATGATGTGGTGCGGAGTCATTTGGAGTTGGAGTAAAGGACTAAAAAGGGTCTCCCAGATTTGGCAATGTGAGTATAAACTCCACAGTACCTTCCACGTGTGTCACAGGCTCCTCCTGGCCCCATTTTATCTCAGATGAAACTGAGGCAAGAGCCCTTCAATAAGTAGCTCAAGGTCATTCACTGAGTCACAGGGAGAGCTATGCATAGAACTAAAGTCTCCTGACGCGCAGCCCTGCCCTGCATTCCACCATCTGATGGGGCTGCTCTCTGTGACCTACTTGTCCTACAGTTCGTGTATTTTTCCTCCCAAAATCCCTTGGGGCTTTGTTTGAAGGCTGTGTAAAATATCTTAAATGAAAAGTGATTTGATAACACCAAATTCTTAACTTTATTATGATGAGGATAAAAGCTGTTAGAAGATGAATTTGCAAGCATGAAACCACTTTGATTAACCATCAGAAAACAGACCCTTAAATTCACATTTTCAGTAATGTATGGTGTTTGGATGTCAGACTGAGAAAGGGTGCTGGAATGAATTTCAAACATATTCCATAGCATCCTATGAGAAGCCTAGCAAATGCTGCTTTTTTAAAAAGTACAGATTTGGAGACCAAACACAGCCTTCAAATCTGATGTAATCTCTCTTAATATGGAACCAGACACAAATGTACATGGAAAAGACTCAATTTGGATAAGATTGCAGATTCACTGTTTTGTTTTTTAAGACTCAGGATATGTCATTGAACTTAATGTCTAAAGAGAAAGCCAATATGTTCCTTTTAAAAATAACTACAGAATCATCTCTTCTCTAATGACAGATTATAATACTTTTCAGGGTAAACAGAAAACAATAAGTAATTAAGGCTTTTTCAAATATAAAACATATTATTTAGTAATTCACTCAGAAGTCATCAAAATTTTCCTATGTAAGGAATTCAAATTTCAGGTTCTTCTTTATATGTACATTATTTCTTAGAATTTGTATGCTAAGTAGTCCACAAGTAAAGATGAAGTTTTGTTTTGTTTTTTTTTTTCAGTAATTTGCCCTACAAAGAACTGGAACAAAAAAAAAAGCCAGGTATGGTGATACACACCTGTAATTCTAGCGACTTGCAAGGCTGAGGCAGGAGGATTACAAGTTTGAAACCAGCCTCAGCAACTTAGGCCCTTTCTCAAAATAAAAAATAAAAAGGACTGAGGATACAGCACATTTGAAGAGTGCCCCTGAGTTCAATCCTCAGCATCACACACACACACACACACACACACACACACACACAAATACTCAAAACAAAACCAAAAACAACCTTAGAAGCCAATGGTACAATTAAATCCAACACATAAACATATTAAAAGAAACATGTTTTTAGAGCTTCATCTGTTTTCAGAGCTAAATCTGTTTTTAGAATGCAAAAACATTGTAAAAATAGACTACAGTTGACCAATTACTTTTCACTACATTGTATAAATGTGCACCTGAGTATAAATATACCATGTGCACACTTGGGTGCACATATCTAAGCATAACTGTTGTCTCAAAGTAGAAGAAATCTTGAGGTAGGCAGGCCAGGGCAGGGACAGCAACTCCTAATGCCAGGAAGCGACTCCTTATTACTACTCTGCTCAGTTTTTTGTGGTGCTGGGGATTGAACCCAGGGCTTCACACATGCTAGGACAGCACCCCATCACTGAGCTGCTGCATCTCCAGCCTGTTTCATTTAATTTTATTTTACACGGGGTCTTGCTAAGTTGTTGAGGCTAGGCTTGAAGTTGTGCAATTCTCCTGCCTCAGCCTGCTGAGTAGCTGCAATTACAGGTGTACACCACTGCACCTGGCTCTACTCTGCTCTACCAACATGTGGACATTTGTCCTCCTGCTTCTCACCTTAAGAGTTGTGTTATGGTTTGGATATGAAGTGTCTCCTCAACTCTCCAAGGTTCATGTAGGAATACTCAGAGATGAAATTATTAGATTATGAGAGCTAATAATAGTTGCTACTATGTAAGTAAATTAATCATCATTCTAGTTTGAATGGACTTAACTAGGTAGCAACTAACTGGGCATGGCTGGAGGAGGTGGTCACTGGGGGCGTGTCCTGTAAGGGTGCATCATCCTTGTGGCCCCTTCCCCTCTTTCTTTGCTTTTTGACTACCATGAGCTGAGTAGAGCTTCTGTCATGTCATTCCACCAGGATGTTCTGCCTCATTTGGGGCCTGGAATATGGACTGAATCTCTCAAACTATGAGCCCAAAGTAAACTTTTCCTCTTGTAAGTTGTTCTTATCAGGTATTTTGGTCACAGCAATGAAAAGATAACTAACACAGTTGCAGAGTAGCTTTAGCCCTCCTGCATCAGCCAACACCTTTCCTGCCAGGACAGTGGAAGCAGGAGGTGTAGTACTTATATTAGGAAAGCAAAGGTTATCCCAGAACCTCTTCCCTCTCCCATTGACATGGCCTTCAACCGAGTTGTTCAGGAGATAAGGCAGAAGTCACCCTCTTCTATCCTCTTTTATGCTTGAACATCCCTGCCATGTCATGCATCATGTCCATCGTGAAATCTGTAGATTCCAGTTCAAGTCTTGAGTCACTTCCTCCTTTGCTTCCTTCCCTAATTCTGCCTTTGCTCAAGCTCTTTTCATCCTCTGTCTAGATGGGTGCGATAATCTCCAAATTGCTCATTGTTTCTCCAATTTGGGTTTATAATCCAGTCTGTTTTCCACATTGCCACCTGACTGGTCTTTCTAAAACATCCACATGACTGTCACTCCAGCACACAGAAGTCTAAACCCTTTAGCATGGCGTGAAGGTGCAGTGTTATCTCACTCAATCTCTTCCAGTGCATCATCTCTCTTCCTCCAAGTACGCAAGGCTCCAGTTTCCTAAGCTATTTCCAATCTTATTGCTTGTACATGCTACTATTTTCCCCAAGATCCCTTTCTCTAGCTTTATCTGGAAAATTCCTACTCATTCTTTAAAATTCAACTCAACCTTTTCCTCTGTGAAGGCTTTTCTCTGCCCACTTCCTACTCTTTCAAGCGGATCCAGGCACTATACTGTGTGTGCACGCAGGTACCTCTAACATCGTGGCTTTAGTCACTTATTGACACAGTGAATTCTTTGAGGAAGAGGCAACGTCTTCCCATCACTGACCACTGATGCCTGTTGGCTAATAAAGCTTGCTGAATAAACAAGAGAGTGAATGACTAAAGTGGTGGCATTTTTATGGGAGAAATCTAGGAAACTGAAAAGGATAACACCATGAAAGAAAGTGATAATCTACTGTGTGACAAGAAGATCTCCTAAAATGGTATTTGTTTCGTGGAGAAGCATTCACATATGTGAATTTTCAAAATAACTGAAGTTTCACTTTTTTTAAGTTGAATAAAAACTAATGAAAATATTTTAAATACAATTGGTAAAAATCTTTCTAAAATGCATTACACATTTCCTTGCCTTTTAAGGAGAGTCTATTGAACCAAATTTAATCTTTTTTGATGACTCAGTGTCATCGTTATGAAACTCCATTACTGTTGAGGTAGGAGGACTGTCTGCTCCAGACTGTTAACCATTTAGTTCTTTACTGATTTTTCTCTCTCTTGCACCATTAGGGTTTTATTTAGCATCTTAATCATTGTAATTGTACAAATCTTCAGAATTAGAGAATCATTAAACCATAGGATTTGAGAGTTCAAAGGAATTTTAGAGATCATTTAAACTATCAGTCTATCAAATTTTATAGATAAGAAAACTAAGCCCTATAAGTGAGCAGTCCTTTTACAAGTGATTGCTTTTAATTTTCTATTTTAATGACTTTCAAACTGTGCTGTGTAGAGCACTCCACTCAATTTGAGCTCAGGCCATTAGGTTCATTTTTCTTTAAAATGCTAAGGGGAAATTTGATTTCAAAATATATACTGCAGGCTAAACACACCATGCATGAATAACTTAAGATACATCTTATTCAGTGTCACCAGTAAAACATATTTATTTTATTTTTACAACAGAATCTCTTTCTAGTTTTTATGCGATCTATCACTTTATTCATTAATAAAATACCAATTATTTATTCATGTGCTACCTAAGTCTCTAATCAGAGAATAACCAGGTTGTTCACTGATTAGTTCACTGTTTCTTAGTTGTTAGAAATTTACAAGGCAAAGGAAGAAAAACACACTTTTACTAGGTATGCACCATTGTGCAGAGGTGATCCTTATCAAAACAAAAAGAAAACATAAAACCCTCAAGATAGGTAATGTTACCCTCATTTTGTAGGTGAAGAAACCAAGACAGAGAAAGTGGACAATTTATCCCAGACTTACAATTACTCAGGAGTAGAGGAAAAATGTAAACCCAGTGCCTGATATCACATGGTGCTTCAAGGAATTCATAATATGTAAGTACATTTTCTATTAATTCCATAGCAGTGTGATAAAAGCAACCATGGCAATGTGGGCCCACAGAAGAGGAAGTACTTAGTAATACCTGCAAATGTGAGAGAAGTTTCCATGGTGATATTTGAGGTGAATTTTTGTTTGTTTGGTTTTTGTACCAGGGATAACTCAAGGGCACTCGACCACTGAGCCACATCCCCAGCCCTATTTTTTTTTTTTTTTTTGTATTTTATTTAGAGGTAGGGTCTCACTGAGTTGCTTAGCACCTTGCTTTTGCTGAGGCTGGCTTTAAACTCACCATCCTCCTGCCATCAGCCTCCCGAGCTGCTGGGATCACAGGCGTTCGCCACTGCGCCTGGCTTGAGGTGAATTTTAATAGTAGTAAAAACACCGATAGTGGTAGAAAACACTTTCAGGGGAGCCACTGTAGATTAAATATGTGCCTTCTTATCGATATCCTCACAGTAACCTTAGTATGTGCCCCCCTCTACAAGAGATACTGAGGCAGATAGGCTAATGTAACATTTCCAAGACCACACCATGAGAAAAAGGCTGGCTCCAGGGTTCTATCTAAAACCACTGTGCTCTGCTGATTTCTAGAAGTGAAAAATGTGAAGATGTCCCCAAGTGAGGGGGGCAATGATAAAGGTATCAAGGTGCGTGGGAAACGGTAACCAGAGGTGACTGAAGCTGGCAGTGAGAAAGTTCAAACACTGAGATTGGATCAGGCTACTGCTCCCCTTCATAAAACCCAGCTATGGCTGCTCACTGCATTTAAGATCCATACAAACCTTGGCTACTTCTCCCTCCAGTGTCAACACCATATTCCCTCTCACAGCTCTTCTTCTTCCTAAAACTCACCAAGCTCTCTCTGGCCTCAGAACCTTTGTATAGCTGATGCTCTGTTCTGAAATATTCTTCCCCTCACTTTTACCTAACTGACTCTAGAACATCCTCTCATCTGGACCTAACTATGATTTACTCAGGTCTTTGAAATTTCCCATGATGTTACAATGGCTCAGAGCAGTACCCTCAGCTCCTCCTTTACAGTTCTGCCAGCTTTGTCATTACAGTGTTGTGACTATATATATACTACATGTTCCACCAAGGCAGGGCCAGTGTCTGTGGCAGAGGTGGTTGTTTTTGCTGTTTTTTTTTTCCCCCCATGACTGGGACATAACCCAACAGCAGAAGTTGAAGTTGGAATTGGAAGGGTCTGGCCTTTATCCTACGGACAATAAGAAGGCAGAAAAAAAAATCAACCAAGATTGATGACAAGATCCAACAGAGGTTCATATAAAGTGAAAATAAAACCTAGTGTACCATGGATGAAGGAAGAGATAAAGACCCAGGCTGAAAGAACAACTGAGGAACATTTCAACAACCCAGATGGCGGCCTAAACCACGGCAGTGGTGGAGGTGTGAATTCAAGAGATTACTCAGGTGGTGTGGCCAGATTTGTTCATTTCATGGGTGTGTGTTTATATAAGCCTGCTTTGTATTCTTCATGAACTATTATAAACTCAGATGTACAAAACAAAGCATCAAAAAGTAGACTTGTACAGAAAAATATCCCACTCTCCATAAGAGGAAAAGTTCAAAAACTAAAGACTGATAACTCCTCGCCTTTAGATCTAAAGAGGAATGAATGAGCATTTCCAGGGAAAATGTTCCCTTTTCAAGGAACCAAATTGATACTACCTGTACAGAGAAGCTCTCTGACAATGGAATGAGGATATCAAAGCATGCTTGTTAAGGGGCTTTGCTGGGTTTTACTAAGAAAAGACAAGACAGGTGTTTTAGTCAGCTTTTCATCGCTGTGACCAAAATACCTGACAAGAACAATTTTAGAAAAGAAGTTTATTTTGGCTCACCATTTCAGAGCCTGGGTCCATGGCTGGCCGCCTCCACAGCTCTGAGACTTGAGGTGAGGTAGAACATCATGGCGGAAGGGCGTGGCAGACAGAAATAGCTCAGAAGATAGCCACCAGGAAGCAAAGAGAGAGAAAGAGCTCTGCTCACCAAGGACCAAACATAAATGCCAAGGCACACCCTCAGTAGTCTACTTCCTCTAGCCACACCCTACCTGCCTACAGTTGCCACCTAGTTAATCCATTCAAGTGGATTAATCCATCACTTAAGCTACAGGTCTCATCATCGAATCATTCCAGCCCTGAAAGTTCTTGCATTGTCTCACACACGAGCTTTTGCAGGACACCTCATATCTAAACCATAACACCAGGAAAAGGCTAAGAAAAAAAAAAGAAAGAGATAAAGGGAGCAGAAGTATGAACTTAGTTCTATAAAGTGTAAAAAAAAAAAAAAATCTAATGGAAGGAGATTGTGAGCCCTGAAGTTAAGGGAGGAAAAGGACTAAAGATAACAGAAGAAGACCACTATGAATGGACACGGCCCTTGGCGGGAAGCAGTGCCAGCTGACCACATGGTGACTGAGCAGGCGTGGCTACTGGTGGTTGCTCGGGACACTGCAGAGTCCACTCCTGAATATAGTTTGCCTCCACAAGGCTGACACAGAGGAAAGCTAAGAACCCATCATCTTTGCCTTAGATTTTTAAAATAACATATTTTTTCTTGAAAATGGAAGCTTCTTGATAACCATTCTCCCTAATTTCCTGAGTTTGCGTGAAACCGAAAGGTTACTTTAAATATAAAGTTCATCTGATCAGGAGCATCTGGGAGTCAATACAGTAAGTCTATTTTAGTTTCCTATTTAGCAGTAGTAAAAAGTGTACCAGGGAGCTGCCATCTTCACACCTCCTAACAGCACTGTTGTTTCCTCTCGCATATGTCACGATGAAAGAGCCAAACTCCAAACTCCTGCTTCCCCAAGTCACTTAAAAATCATGTCTCGAGTGCTGCCAGGCTGTGATAGACCACCCCCACTTCTATCTACACCCCCAGGGTTTGGGAATGGGACAGGGAGATGATGGAGAGAAAATGTATATCCGTTGTGACGGAGGTATGACGGGCTTAAATCTGCAGCACTAAAATTAACAGAAGAGGTGTACGGTGACATAATCAGGGATCTTATTTGGTCTCAGTCCCTGGTTCCTGGTGGATCTTCTAAAACCCTTGTAATTTCCTGGTTACTAGGGGTGAGTGGAGCCTCTTCTGCTGTTCATAGTAAGTCTCTTTCAGCTTCACTTGAGTCTGTGCAAATGAGGTACGTGTCAGAGGATTGGGGCAGGTTACCAGAGGCCCCAGGTAATTAAAGGTTGGCACTTTCCATACCACCTGCTCCAGAGAGGGCAAGGGACCAGAGACTGACTGAATCACTAATGGGCCATGAATTACTCAAGCACACTTGTGAAATGGAACCTCCATTAAAAACTCCAAACAAGAGGGTTCAGAGATCCAAACCATTAAGGTTCTGGGGCAGCTGCGGCATGGAGAGGGTGTCTTGCCCGATGTATATCTTCCAGCTGGCTTTTCCTGGGTTGGATCTTTACAACAAACTGCCATAGTAAGTAAAGCATGTCCTGAGTTCTGTGAGACCCTCTTGCAAATTATCGAAAGCTAGAAAGGTCATTGAGAACCTCTGACTTGGTGCAGGTTGGTCAAATGGGACCTCGGGATGTGAGACTGGTGTCTGAAGGGGGATGGCCTTGTGGGACTGAGCTCTTTAATTTCTAGATTCTGATGGTAACTCTAGGTAGTGTTAGAACTGAATTGAAATGAAGGATACCAGAGGTGTCCGAAGAGAATTCAAGAACTGCATGGAGTGGGAAAAACACATATACTTGGAGCCAGAAGTGTTGTGAGAATAGCAAAAATGTTTCCTTTCAGCAAATAATCTATGTTTAGCTCTTTTTAGAAAGTTCTAAAGGAATGGTCCTTCCTGATTGGTATTGAAGATATTCAGAATTCCAGGCTCATGGGAGATAGCTCTGTCAGGGGATGCAGCTTTTACAAAACTTGGTACCAAGTGCAGAGGGTGGGCATCCCCTGCTAGTCAGGACAGGGGGCAGGAGAAAGTGCCCAGTTTGCCTCCGATGCAATTTCAAGTCACATGCATTCTGAAACCAGCTCCTGGTCTGGGCAGGAAGCTTTGGTGAAGCACCTGACTCCGATAGCGATGGGCTACGTTGCTGGGCTTCCGCCTCACACAAAAGTCCTCCCTACGTCCTAACCTTTTTATTCGATCCTATTTCATTTTCTTCAGGGCATGTTCCACTTTTGCCTTGATTCCTATATACACTCAATTTTTCTCTCTTACTGAGCAGTTTTAGTTTGTAACAGGTTCATTTCTCTGCGTCCATTCCTGCTTCCCTTTCCACCGCTCATCTCCACTATTTTTCTAGTAATGGGAAATTTCACTTTATTGTGGTCAGAATACTTTTAACATGAGATCTACCTTCTTAAAATTTTAAGTGTGCAATCCATTGCTGTTGACTATAGGTACAATGTGGTACAGCCAATCTCCAGAGCTTATTCATCTTACTTGAAGGAAACTTCATGACTTCTGATTAGTGACTCCCCATTTCCTCAGTCACTGGTAACCACTCTTTCAGTAAGTGACCTTGACAGTTTCAGATTCTTCATGTATGTGGAATCATAGAATATTTTTCTCTCTGTGACTGGCTTATTTCAATGTTCATCTATGCTGTCACAAATGCAGACTTTCCTTCTTTTTAAAGATTGCACAGTATGCCATCATATGGATATACCATATTCTTCGTTTGTTTTTTGAGATGGGGTCTTGCTATGTTACTCAGGCTGGAACTGAACTCCTGAGCTGGAGCAATCTTCCTGCCTCAGCCTCCTGAGTAGCTGGGAATTACAGGTGTGTGCCACAATGCCTGGAAAATGCCATATTTTCTTTATCCATTCATCTGTCCACGGACATTTAAGTTGTTTTCACGTCTTGGCCAGTGTGAATATTGCTGCAATGAACTTAGAAATACTAATATCTCTTCACAATCCCAATTTCAAGTATTAATCCTGAAGTCAACACTCAGAAGTGGGACTGCTGGATCATATGGCAGATCTTTTAATTTTTTGAGGAATCTTCACACTTTCTCCCATAATAGCTGCACCATTTTGTACACCCACCAACAGTATGCAAGGGTTACAATTTCTCCACATCCTTGCCAACACTCGTCTTGTTTTTCTTTTCACAATAGCCATCCTGACATGTAAGGTGATATCTCATTATGGTTTTGATCTGCATTTCTCTTGATGATTAACAATACTGAGCAATGGATTATATATCCATCAGCCATTTCTATGTCTATTTTGGAGAGATGATTTAAGTACTTAGCCCATTTTAAAATTAGGTTGTTTGTTTGTTTTACTTTATAGAGTTGTACGGGTTTTTACACATTTGGGGATATTAAACCCTTATCAGACGTATGCTTTGCAAACATTTTTTTCCACTCTGCAGATTGCCTTTTCATTCCACTGAGTGTTTTTACAAGACCACTACAGACTGCTAATTGTCAAAAGCAATGACTTCTCAGCATTCTTCTTGATTACTTCCTTCTCCTTAATACACTCTCCTTTCAAGACAGCATTTTCTTCTAGCTTCCTCTCACCTGTGGGCCACTCTTCCTCCATCTCCTCTGCTTGTTAAGTTACATATAATTCTGTCAACATTTCTCTTCTCTGCATGTTCCCAACATGCATTATTTCTCTCTGCTTCAACTGCAGCTTGTGTGCCAATGATTCCCAGACCTACACAGCACTGCTCCTGATCTCTTGCTTCTGAACCAAAGCATCTTCTGGATATCTTACGAGTCCCTCTAATTCAGTATATTTCCAGAGCTGGACTATCCTTTTCTCACATTCTGTCAAATTTGACGCCTTCCTTTGCCTCATCACTTACACTGTCATTAAACTTTAAAATGTATTTTTATAGAACAATCCCTGTTCACTACTTCCATCTCCACTACTCAGTTAGGCCCTCATCAGGACTAGTAGATGGTTAATTAAAGGAACTCTGAAAATCAGACTAATTGAATTCCAGGTATGTTTGTTTGTTTGTTTGTTTTAACTTAATAGCTGTGTGCTTTGGGTACTTTATTTAACTTCTTTAAAGCTTGGTTTCCTCATCTGTTGAGTGGGACTAGCACTTAGAACTAGTGTAAGAAATTTCATGATCTCAATAAAATGTCATTCACAATGGCTGGCACATGGCAGCCACTCAAAAATGTCATTTTTCTCACATCAGTATTCTCCTTCCTGCCTGCCTTGACATATATTTCCCATCTAATGCTCATTCAGTTATACCAGTTACTTCCTAAATCATGTCAGTCTTTGATTAAAAGTAAAAAACTCTGTATGCATTTTTATTGCCTATATTTAAAAGACTGTCTCTTAAAGGCATTAATGACTTTTTAGAAATCTAAACCCAAGCTACCTTTCCTGATAAAAACTCCCCACTCCTTAGCATATAACATACATATCTAAGATACCTAGTTAAGCCTTGCTTTCTTTATTGTAGTCACCCCATTCTCAAGATCTTCCCTTATTGTTTTTTTTTAAATTTTATAGTTGTACATGGACAGAATGCCTTTATTTTATTTGTTTTTTATTTTTATGTGATTCTGAGGATTGAACCCAGTACCTCACACATGCCAGGCAAGTGCTCCACCACTGAGCCACAACTCCAGTCCAAGATCTTCCCTTATTTCTATATTTTTGGTACCACCAGGGATTGAACCCCAGGGTGCTTAACCACCAAGTCACATCCTAGCCCTTTTTATATTTTATTTAGACACTGAGTGTTACTAAATTGCTGAAGCTGGCTTTGAACTCACGATCCTCCTGCCTCAGGCTCCTGAGCCACTGGGATTACAGGCATGTACCACTGTGCTCAGCCCTCTTTTATTTCTAGGAGGGGAAATCGTATTTATTTTTGCATAAGCACCTGTTTTCACCAATGAATACAAATTCCTTGGAAGCAAAGAACCCTCCCTTATTAACTTGGTACATCGCATTCATTTATTCACCAAATATTTATTTTGAGAGCCAGGCACTGTGTAAGCATTAAGGAAACAACCACAAAGAATGATTGACCCACACCCTTAACAAGTGTACAGTGTGGTTAGGGAGATAGATACACATACGATTCCATTAAAGGGTAACAGGTGAAAGGGCAGAGCAGTGCTCTAGATCCTGATCATATGTGGGAATTCCCAGGACTGAATTGTTTTCTCAGTACTGCAAATTAAACCCAAGGGCCTCTACCACTGAGCTCTTTCTCCAATTCTTTTTATTTTGAGACAGGGTCTTGCTAAATTGCCCAGGCTGGCATTAAATTTGCAATCCTCTTACTTCAACCTCCCAAACCAGAGATTACAGGTGTGCACCATTGTGCCTAGCTGAATTCTTTTAAAAATGCTAATACCTGGGTTAACTGCCAAAGATGCTGATTTAATTGGCCAGTGGGGTGTGTGTGTGTGTGTGTGTGTGTGTGTGTGTGTGTGTGTGTGTTTTAAAGCTGCTCTGGAGCAGTTATGTCAAGTGAGTGTTGCAAACCTCTGGGATAGAGTTGTACACAGGAGACTATGGGACATGAGAGACTCATCTGGTAGCTGGCACGTGGGGTTGTCCTTCCTTTCTCCATGTGACTTAGGAGACAATGTCCCACCCAAAACTCAGGGGTAGATTCTAATTGTTCTTTTTGTGATTAGTTTAGGTAGGCAAAGGAAACTCACTCTGAACAAGGATACAGAGTGGGAGACTGACTGTGCAAAGTTGGAAAAAGGTTTCCTACTCCCAAGGAAAATATGCCAGGAAAGATATACTGTTTCTGCATCTGGACAACAACTGGAATTGTAGAAGTCATACTGTAACCACAAAGGCAGAACTGAAATCCAGAAAGGAGATGGGTTCTGGTTGATGCAATTGTCAGTCAGTGCATCAGACAACCCTGTTGTCAGTCTACCTGTGCATTCCTTCATGTATGAAGGTAATTTTCTAATTGTTTATACTACTTCAAATAAGAATACACTCTTTACCTGTAGCAGATGGCATCTCAACTGATATGCAACAAAAAAGTTGGGGATCAAGGAAAGGAGTGTAGTCCAGAGAAGGTGATATCTGACAGGAGTCCTCAGCAAGGCAGTTGAGAGGCAAAAGCAGCAAATTAAAAGACACGGGTATGAAAGTATGAGATATTCTTGAAACTGTATAGTTCAGAAAGCTACGGCAAAGCGTTTAAGCAGGGAGATAAGGCTGGAGGGGTGGTAGACTGGGTCAGATTTTGAGGAACCTCGCATGCTGTGGTGGATTAAATATGGCCACAAATCCTTTGCAGCTCTTCCTAACAGGAGGAGTCATCTGTCAACATGCCATACATCTGGCTGGCTTTGTGACTTGGTTTGACCAACAGAATACACAATGAAGTTATGTTTATTCTAATTCCAGAGCTGAGGCCTGCCTCTCCTGAATGCTGCCTAGAGGCTACCATGCCACCATGAGGAAGGCAGTTTAGCCCACTGAAGAAGCATGACAGGACAGGTGGAGAACAGAGGTGGCCCCTCGACACCCAGCGCCACCTGCTGGGCCTTGAGGGAAAGGCCATCTTGAACCATGTGGCTATTTCCACCATCACAGGACTGAGTATGAGCCCAGTGAATCTAGAGTAGTAAGAACTATGACATCACTGCTGCATTAGCAGGGGTGAGAAATAATGGGGAACTGAACTAAGGCAGTGGTGGCAAGAAGGCACAGAAAAGTCATCACAGAAGTTTGTAAAATCCACATGATGGTGAATACAGGTTAAAGAGTGTAAAGGAGGAAATGAATTAGGTACCAAAGTTTTCTGGGATAGGTAAACAAAGGAATGACGGCACCAATCACAAAGGAGAGATCATGGGAGGAAGAGAAGGTTGGAGGTAACTGGGGTATGCCCAAGTGGAGATGTACAGCAAGGAGTTTTAAATATTAAATAAATGTTTGAAACATAAATTACTATGATTAATCTGGGAGAATACTGAAGTACTGCAGTCCAAGGAATCATCTTGATTTGATCTATATGGCAAAATTTGAGTGCCTTCTAAAGCAAGTAAAGTTTTCAAAAACTTTTATTGGTGTGTTATAATTATACTTAATAGTTGGGTTAACTGTGATATATTTATATATGCATATAGCACAAATTCATCTCTTCATTCCCTCATACCTCCCCTTTCCCTCCCCTCTTCCTTCCTCTGGTCACTTTCTGCTACCCTACTGGTATCTCTTCTGTTTTCATGAGGTCCCTTTATTTGAAAAGAAAACCTAGGAACTTTTAGAGTCCGGCTTATTTCACTTAGCATGGTCTCTGGTTTCATTCACTTTCCTGCAAATGACACAATTTTTGTAATTCTTTATGGCTAACTAAAACTCCATTGTGTGTGTGTGTGTGTGTGTGTGTATGTATGTGTGTGTGTGTGTGTGTGTATATATATATATATATATCACGTTTTCTCTATTTTTTTGAGGGATACCTAGGCTGGTTCCATAACTTGGCTATTGCAAATTGTGCTGCTATAAACATGGGTATGTATGCACAGCTGTAGTATTCTGACTTTATTCTTTAGGATAAATACTGAGGAATGGGTCATAAGGTAGTTCTATGCCTAATCTCTTGAGTAACCTCCAAACTGATCTCCACAGTAACTGTACTAATTTTCAATCCCACCAACAGTGTATTCTCACCAGCATTTTTTTTTTTATTGTTAATGACTGCCATTCTAACTGGAGTGAGATAAAATCTTGGTGAAGTTTTGTAAGTCAAGTAAAGTTTTAATGGTGTGAACTCATTCTATTGACATTTCATCAGAATAGAAAGGAAAAGGAAAGTTCAAGGGTCTGTGCAATCTGAAATGCTGACAAATCTGCACACTGTTTAGCTTATGTGCTTTAATCTGTAATCTCAGAGAACACTTGTAGCATACAGTGGTCCTACACGAAGGCACTACTGCACTTTTCGGTATCTCCAGAGGGTAAGTTCTATAATACAAGTTCTGTTTCTTTCCTACAGATTCTCTTATCCTATAGAGCATGAAGGGGTCTCCGTATGCTAGAAAGAATGAAGACTACAGCTAGAGAGAGTCTACTTCCAAGGTTCATATTTTGTCAAGTGGGCACAATATGTGATTTGCCAGTGTAATAAATTACACAGGCTACAGACAACATCAATATCCACAAGTAAATACTGACTTACCTTTGATATTGGTTAAAATAGCAAGTAAATGGCTGGGAACCAATCTCATCTTTCCAGTACTGTTGCCAATTCATGACACTTTCCAAGTTCTTCTGATTTTCTCTCTTACAGGGAGGAATATAGGAGCACTAACAAAATAGAACACAGAAAGTACAGCTATTATTCTATAGAATATTAAAATATACTCCATTTTTCTTCAAAGATGTTCTTTGATTACAGTGCATGGCCTGAGACTGATAGGAAAGCATAGACTGATAGGAAAGCATTGAATGCCCATCTTTTTTTTTTTTTTTTTTGTAGTTGTAGATGGACCAAATGCCTTTATTTTATTTGTCTATTTTTGCCTCACACTTGCTAGGCAAGCACTCTGCCCTTGAGCTACAGCCTTAGCCCCTCGAATGCCCATCTTGATGGCCATGAATGTGCCAATGGTGTCACCACTAGGCATTAGGGTTTTCACAGTGCTACCCATCAACTCCTGCTCAGGTGTTCTAATCATGAGACAGGAAAAATTGCCAAAGAGAGCCCCAGCCATCATACTCTTACCATCTTAATATGGTCAAAGTAGTTGGATTGGGACTATCCACAAGGACCCACAGCAATTGGCATCTTGCTTGTGGCCTTGGCTCCTGGTCCATTTTTACAGGGAGATGGCACTGTGCAGATGTTAAATCTAATTTAAACCTAATTTTTAAATACAACCAAATTGAAATTGCTTCACTATATTTCAAATTTCCAATTTGGTACAATGACAAAAAAAAAAAAAAAAGAAAAAAAGAAAAAAGAAACAAAAAAACCCTCCAGTAACTAAAATACCTTTAGCCATTAGGATATAAGGACATTTCATAAACAAGGAATTACAATCCAAAGACAAATTAAAAGCATAATGTATCTTCTCTTTTGGGGAGCCTGCCAGTCAACAGAGGGAGCAGGGAAAAGTTCATTTTTATCATCAATTCCTATCTGTGGACCTTGGCATTTTCCTCTTCCACTTTTAACTATTAAATCAAGCACATGCCTAGATCTTCTCCAGATCCTACTTCTCAACCACTGAAACTTAAGTTTTCTTTTCTTACATTCTCTTAGGCAATGAAATCAGCAGAAAACTTCCTTCAAGCATATAATCAATGTATTTTGCTAACTGATGTTTTTTCCTAGCCATGACGCTGACAGAGTAAATCTCTTCAGGGGGCTCAATTACCCTAAACAATACAGATTCAGCACCACTGAAAAAACTGATTTTAACTCCAGTTGTTAAAATGAGCCCTAAGCATCCTAAGCCATTTTCTCCAACTCAGACTTTTATAAAGATGAAGATGATTCCAGCTTATAATTTTTATTTACAATATGCCAGAGACTGTAATGAGTACTGAATGGGACAGAACTTGTGTACATTTTTTTTCCTTTTCTTTTTTTTTTTTTTTTTTTGGCACTGAGGATGCTTTATCACTGAGCACATCCCCAGCCCTTTACTGATTTTTTAAAAAGTATTTGTGTAAATATTCTGTCATTTAATTAATTAATTAATTTGTTTATTTTGGCACTGGAGATTGAATTCAAGGGCACTTGACCACTGAGCCACATCGCCAGCCCTATTTTGTATTTTTTTTTAAATACAGACAGGGTCTCACTGAGTTGCTTAGTGACTCACTGTTGCTGAGGTTGGCTTTGAACTTGCAATCTTCCTGCCTCAGCCTCCCGAACCTCTGGAATGACAGGCATGGCCACTGCACCTGGCTTTTTTTTTTTTTTTTTTTTTTTTTTGAGACAGGGTTTCATTAAGGTTTCATTAACTTATAGCAAATCATTTTGCAATGCCTTCCCATTATTTCTGGTGAAATTCAAAAATTTTGAGCACTATGTACAAAACTATGATCTGGCCCCTGTCTGGTTCCATCTTCATTTAATCCTGGGATACAGCTAGACAGAAGCCACAAATCTGCCACACGCTGTGACATTTACCTGCCTGGCACAAACTTTTATCTCCTTTCAATGTCCCTTTTCTTTCATCCGTTTCTTTGGAGTCAGGTCTAGTGTCACCTCTTTGGGGGACCTTTTCTTTTTGCTGCCTATTAGGTGCTCTTCCCCTGTGCTACCCCAGGATGCACATCTCATGATATCACAGCCAGAACCACAGTCTCACACTGCCTGTCAGCCTCCCCAGGGAGCTGGCAGGTTGAGAGCAAAGGACTGCTGTTTTTCTTTTCTGTCTTCACACTGAGGACCTTCCAGAAGTGATGCAGTTTCAAAAATGTTTGTTGATTTAATAAAGGTCTTCTGTACATTTTTATTCAAGATGATAAAGCTATTTTCAGTAAATACCTTAAAAATATACAAACAGTGTGCTTAAAATTTTAATATATTTGGTTGTTTTCTATTATATAAAACAAATTTACAACATTATACAAATACTATTTTAATGACTGGACTACTGTGCATATATAGTGTCACTTTTATTACTAGCAGTAATATAAAGCTGTGAGATACAGATTTTGAGTTCTTCCAATGCTGCAGTTAGGCTTAGAAGCAAAGGAGACTAAAGGCTTTAGTCCTGTGATTCATTAGGTGTTGGGCTTTGGACAAATGTCTCCTCTTTTCTGGATTTCATTTTTTCTAACCTGTAAAATCTCCAAAATAATTTCTAGCACTACATTTCAATGACTACATTATTGGAGACACATCAAGAGAGAACCCAACAGAAGGCAGGACTGCAAACACTATTGCATTGATTTTCCCGGAAGAGATCCTGCCCACTGGGGAGAGGCTGGGAACCCTGAGGAAGCCCCCAGACTCCAGCCAGCAAAGGAGATCAGTGTGGGAGGTCCCTCCCTGGAGGCCTGGACTTTGCATTAGGAAAACATCCATAAGAGGATCGTGATTTTCCAATTGCTTAACTTTCTACAATGTGTTGGATATTACCTTTCCTTCTATTAAAATATTTTCTTTCTATACACAGTCAATTAGTTTATAAAGCAAGAATAAGTGCCCATTTATTGTGGTATTTCTAGGAAGGAGAAATTTTCAGTTTTGAAGGTAGAAGCTGTGGGGTATAAATGTCCAAAAATTCATCAAAGCCCTTTTAGCAATGGTCATCCCTGACACAAGAGGTAGACTCAACATTTCAAAAAATGATAATTAACAACCAAAAGTAATTAAAGTATATTTAAAATTTTTGAAAGATAACTCAATTTGAATTCTTTACTATTCAGGTTTTGGGGGGAGAAATTGTTTTAAAAGAAACGTGTCTACAAAATGCCAATTCTAAGATTTGACCGCATACATGTTTCTGAAAACAGTCAGACAAAAACTTTCACTGAGTGTGGAAAGTTTTGTATTAAGTATGCTGAGCTTTCATGTGAAACATATGTATATATTTTTTTCATGTGAAACAATATATATATATATATATATATATATATATATATATATTTATTGGCTTTAGGAAATTTAGAGCTAATGTGGATAGATTCTGAGAGCAAAGACCTTTTTTTTTTTTACATTGCAGAAAATAACTTGACAATAAAATTAAGTATCCTCAAAACTTATACTTACAATTAAGTATTCTGGATTGCATTCTTTCCAAAGAATATCATAAGTTAAATATCATGTAACACTCTAAAAACTTTGTAAAACACTGTCTTGAAAGGAAAAATTTCAAGACTAAATTTTGTGTTCTTAAGAATCATTAATGTTATATTTTCTCAAATCCTGTTTCTCCAATTGATCTGTCTTTAAATTTTCTGAGAGGCCTATTGCAGATCCTCTCTATATCCCTTCTCAGTTCTATGCAATAGATCATCATAGATGGTGAGAATTTTAAATACATTAGAAATGAAAATTCAAAGCAGTGTTCTAGAGAAGCAAAAGTGGGAAAATCAACCACAGACTTCTTTTCTTTCTAGGTCATTCAAGTGTGATGGTTTTCCATTCTCTGTAAGGGCTCCACCATGAATATATCCCTCCTTTGGTGGGGGGGGCAAATAATAATCTACATCAAATCATTATCAATCATCATTACTGTCATCATCATGATTAACATTTACTGACTTTATGTCAAGCATCTCATTAATCCAAATAAACAAATATTATAATCATGCCCTTTGCATAGATGAGGAAATGGAAGGACAGAGAGATTTAAGAAAACATTCCCAAGATCACCATGGCAAACAATCTGGGGCTCAGACTGCAGAGTGTTCTTGACACTGTTCCACACTACCTTCCACATTTCTGTCTGTAGAGCTTCCCATTTCTCTCTTTTGGAGTTCCCTGATCTGGGAGATGCCCTGCCCTCTGCATGCCTCTCCTGGAGAACCAGCATAGTGTTTCTGTGCAGTCTTTCATTTTCCTGATCAGTTCTAAGAAAAATGCACTGTGTTTGCTCCTGCCTCTGTCTTCAAGTTTGGGTTTTGGCGCTATGAATGTAACTTCATTTAGGTCAATCTAAAGTGCCTGTGCTCACAGAGAACAATATTCCCTTGGAGAAACTTCTTCACACAATTCTGATATGTATAATTTTTTCATTTGCAAAGCATTTCCCCACTTCTAATACCATTAACACACACACACACACACACACACACACACACACACACACACAAAACCTTCAGAAGAACCTGTGTTGTTTGCAGCCAGAACTTGGATGAGATCACCTTAAAAAAAAAAAAATCAGGAGAAGCTAGGTACAGTGACACATGCTTATAATCCCAGCAACTCAGGATGCTGAGGCAGGAAGATCGCAAGTTTGAGGACAGCCTTAGCAACTTGGACAGACTTTGTCTAAAAAAATTAAATAAAGGATTAGGAAGTTGTTCAGGGGTAAAGAGCCCCTGAGTTGGATCTCTAGAAGCACACACACCAAAAAAGCGGCATGCAATAAAATATAGTTGTTTAATGCCTATCTTCTAGAAAAAATTTTCCCACATTTTTATTGGTGAATTATAGTTATACATAATAGTGGGATTTGATGTTACGTATTCATACATACACACAATATAATAATATCATTTGGCCAATATCATCCCCAGAATTTCCCCTTTTCCTTCTCTTCTCCCTCCCCACCCCTGTCCCTTTCTTCTACTAATCTCCGTTCAATTTTCATCAGTCCCTGCCCCCTCCACCTTTCTTTTCCTTTTTTCCTCTCTAATTTCCCGATATGAAAGAAAACATATGACTCCTTCCTTCTGAGTTTGGCGTTAGAGAAAAAAATCTTTTTTGATTTTTTTGCATTCATGAACAAAATTGATGGAAATGAGCAACATATTCAAAATTTAACATAAAAACCTCCACTAGTTTTATTAAGACACTATAATAACTCAATGTGGAATGTTTGATTGTGTTATTACTTATTTTTCCATTATCTTATTTCAGTTTTTATCAATGTTTATTATAGCATTCTTTTTCGGCCCACCACAATGCATTTACATTTTTATGAGAACCTTTCTTGAGTGGGTTCTTTGTCTTGAGTATCTTGAGGACTGTGTTTTTATCATGTGGACAGAGTAGGCAGAATTCACTTTCTTCTTTTTCTGAGTCATTTTAAAAATTATTGCTTTAAAACATGTGGTCTATTTAACTAAATATTGGGGCTTGGATTCTATGTGAAGTATTATCTAAGAAATAGAAATGGAGAAATTTTTTCTCCAGTGTTTTTCTTGATTTCACTTAGGGAGGACATAATGAAAGACATAATACTAAAGTGGGTTTTTCTGATTAAATACTTTCCAAATAAATTTAGTTAGAAAATGAATTCTTAACATATTATCTACTGGAACACAGGTTTAATCATACTTTATATCATAATCCCTCCTTTTTTTGAAATCCTGTAATAACACTTTCAGTTATGATTTGTAATTCTAATGATATTTTTGATGACATAAACATATATATAATCAGAAAAGCTCTGTGGAATAAAAAGTATAACTGAGCCATTTATAAACTCCACAATGTTTCAAATGTCATGCACATGCACGCACCCACACAGAGTCCTTATGAATGTAGGTTAATTGAAGAAACACATACGAAATTATACGTCAGCTAAAAAATTAAATTCTAGGGCAGGTGGTTCTAGAATGCATATCCATATCTGAAAAAGCTAAATGAAGATGATGTTATGGAAGACTCTGAAGGTCAAATAAATGGCTCAGAAAATGTGAAAAGCAAGGCTAAGAACCAAAGCTAAAATGAGCTCTTACAGTGGTACCCAGCCTAAGACAATGTTTGTCAAAGTATGTTCCACAGAACACTTGGCTTGCTTGTCAAAAAGATCCACCCTCCTGGTAGTCTGATTCATTAAGATGAGGAATCTGCATTTTTAACAGCTCTTGCCTCAGAATGACAGATTTTTAGAATTGATAATTTACGCAACAAACCATTCTTGGTTGGTGAGAACTGGATAGGATACAAAGATTAGCTATTACTCACTCCCTTCTCCCTCTGTACCTCCCCAAGAACATTACGCTATAGTAATGGTAGCATATCCACAAAGGGCTTTGTGACTAAAAGAGAGGATGGGAATATTTTAGCTGTGGGGGGATGAGAGAAGGCTGACTTTTGATTTTTGTCATTAAGGTTGAACAGGAATTTGCTCGTCAGAGAATGGGTTGGGAAGGTGACATTCCAAGAAGAAACACAATGTGCAAAGTCTGTGTGTGGATGTTCCAGAAAGACTGAGTCATCTAATGTGCTTGAAGAAGGGGCATGGGAGATGGTATTGGAAAACGACCAAATGACCTGACCTGCTACTCCCTAAAGAACTGCTCCTCTCCTCTCTCCTTAAATGCTTCTGTGATGAGTTGTTCACTCCCCTCCAGAGAGTATGTCCACTCACCCACTAAGTGTATAGATGCCACAGCTACTTTTTTTTTGGTAATTTAATAATATTCATATAACTTTTTAATTCAGGCAGACTGCTAAAATTGGTGATATTATTAAAACTGAGAATGACATTCCACCTTCAAGGGAAAAGAGTTCATTTAGCTTTAGAATTAGAAAATAAAAACACACTGTCTTTGCCAAAAATAGAGGCTGAATCTAAATAAAAGCAATCAGACCAAAATAAGAATTTTAATCTGGATGAAGTTCAGTAGTTATTATTTATAATAAGCATGACAAGACATGCAAAAATTTTTTCAGTAGCTTATGCTTCCAATTCTAAGTCCTTGAGGAAGAGCTTAGGGTGTGTCTCAGTGGCAAAGTGTGTGCTTATCATGTGTGAACCACTAGGCTCAATCCCCAGAACCAAAATGAAATTTAAAAAATCCTTACGGAGATGGCCAGTACTCTTTATGACTATATAGAACATAATAATGAAGTAAAAACTTGTTCTGCATGAAGGGAACCAAGAAACCCTATGCTTGATATCCTAGCATCAGGACGGAAAGATGCATTGATTTAAAAAAAGAAAAAACGGGGCTCCTATTTGTAGCAGGATGTGTTTTCTAAAGATTGCTGCGCCAATAAATATTCTATCCTATGCACTCGTACAACTTGATGTTGGCACTCCTCTACTGAGAGGTGGGGGTCTATTTTCTCTTCCCTACAGCATAGATAAGGTTGTGATTATAGCAGAAATGATGCATGCAGTGTGACTTCCACGGATCAGTCACAGAAAGTGACAAAGCTTCTGCTTTCATCTCTTCTCTAGGGAATGCTTGTTCCTGGAACCAAATGCTCTTCTGTGAGGAAGCCCAAACTAATCCATGCAGAGAGATCACATAGGGAGACCTATATGGAGAGGAACTGAGGTCCCCAGCCAATATCCAACATTAATTGACTGATTATGTGCATAAAAGAGCCTGCAAATGATTCCAGCCTCCAGCCTTCACGTCTTCCAGCTGGAACCTCAGATCATGGAACAGGGATAGACTACCTTCTTGTGCTCTGCCTAAATTCCTGACCCACAGAGTTCATGAACATAATAAAAACAATTTGATCCACAGGGACTTTTCATAGTGGTTAATGGATTATGGGACACTGAGGACTAAAATAGGTGGAGACCTTCCGAGGTTCTCTTTGATACAGCTGAAAAAAAACAAAAACAAAAAACCTTTGAGTTTTGTTGAAGAGAAGTCTTACAAGTCAATGTGATATAAGAGATGTAAGGCAGGGCTCACACTTTATACCTCTTGGAATCCCAGGCCCAGCTAGCCTTGAATGAAGGCAGGGGTGGGGTGGGGGTGGCTGCTTATCTCTGAAGAAAGACTCTTCTTTCTGTGGCAGAACATTAAGTAGGGCCCATTGAACATGGTCTAACTTTTTTCAGTGGAACATACTGACATTTACCAGAGTAACTGTGCAGCGGGGAAAGGGCAGACATTTAAAGTATTATTGGACATTGGTTCTGTACTAACTCCAGTCCCTAGGGAGAACTCTATATGACTGTGCTCAGAGCTGTGCTCAGGGAGACAGAGGAAAATGGGATTTTGGCCTAAGTTGGTGCCATGTTATCATTCACTCCTGAAAACTAAGAAAACTAAGACTCCAATTTCATGATAGGCCCAGTAAGTCCATGGACTTTCCTGTGGTTGTTCCTACAGACCTTGAATGGCCAGATGCTGTACATATGTAGATGAAGAGAATGATTATACATGCAACTGCCCTAACTCACATTTTGACCCTCTTACTCATGGAGTAAAGGATATTATGGTGGGTAAATCTGAAAGTACCCACTTCTTCCCAAAATAGAAAATGAATGAGCCAATTCTGTATCCCTACGGGAAGTCACAGAGGTTAGAGTCTATCTCACCCTTATTAAACTAGCATATTTGACTCTTGAAGAAGGCAGACAAGTCTTGGAGAATGACTGTATTGTTAAATGAATCAGTGGTGACTCCAATTTCATCTACTGTTTCAAACTCAGTCTCTACTGGACCAAATAAACTATGTGTGGTATTCTATGGCTATTGATCTGGCAAATGCTATTTTCTCCATCTTTGTGGACAAAAAGTAGCAGAGGCAGTTTGCTTTCACCTAGCAGAAATGGTGTGAACTTTACTGTCTTATTTGAGATTGCATCAGTTCTCTCTGTTATGCTCTAGTCTGCAGGGACCTTGACCCCTGCACAATCCCACAGAACATCACTTTGTCTGTAAAACGATGATATCATGCTGATTGGGCCTGGAAAGCAGGGAGTACAAAGTGTCCTAGATTCCTTGGTAAAGCATTGATGTGCCAGAGAGTGGAAATTCAGGGACCTGACCCCTCAGTAACTCTTTTGAGGGTCTACTGGTTTAGGGAATTTCTGGAAATTCCTCCACCATGAAAAGCAAATTGCTGTTATCATTCACTTCTGAAAACTAAGAAAGAGACACAATGCTTTCTGGCTCTCTTTATATTTTGGAGGAAACACGTATCAACATTTGGGACTGCTACTCCAACCTATTTACTGAGTAACCCACAACCTTGCCAGGAAAACCTGCTCCAGGCTGTAGAGAAGGAAGAGGTCACAATTCAGCTCTATAGTCCAATGCCTCAAACAGTTTACAAGAGGTCTGCGACAGATCAGGAGAAATATGGAGCCTACAGAGAGCCGTGATGGTATAAAGCAGACCTATCCTTTCTTTGGCAAATGACTATTCTACTTTTGAGAAACCACTGTTTTGTCCCAGTGGGATCTGAATGTCTGACCATGAAGTTGGGATTTACAGACCAAAAGCAGGTCTTGCAGGCAAGTAAGTTTCTAAAGCAAATGGCTCACACTCAAGTGTACCTTCTCTTTCTGTACTACCACCTTCCCCAACTGCAATTTTAATATAGGCCTGTTTTTCTTTATATGTATACGTATACTCCCAGATGACTCTGCAGTGAGCTAGGGAATAAGTAAAACCTATGATCAGTTTTGATGAGTGAAACAATTTTGCGTTCAGTGAGCATAATTTTGGACAGAACATCTGATTATTTATTTCTGTTAAGAACAATGATGTTGTTTATGAGGGCTGGCTAACAAATAATGAACTGTTTTTATTAAATAACTTAGCATGTGTTAAAGTCTTGGAATCAGAACTGGTTGACACTAAGATTTACAAATTATATATACATACACCCTTTCTCAGGAAGGATTCCAAAAATAAACAAAGAGCCCAAAGGAATAAACCAAGAAAGAGGAAGGTTTGGAGTCAAGAAGGCAGGATACTAGACACAGGAGAGATGCAATAGGTCTCAGGTACATCCAGTTCAATTTGGGCAGCAGGCTGAAAGGTTCCAGAGAAGATGTCTCAAGAAGTTGAGAGGGAAAAAAAAATGTGGAAAAAAAGATTACCTGTTGTGAATAACCATAAGACAGAGGGATTTTATATAATTTTATAATTATAATTTTATAATGTGGGGGAATTTTGGAAAATTAAGAGAAAGGTACATAGCAAAGTAAGAAAAACTTTTAAAGGATGATTATGAGCTCCAGGGAAATTACAGAAATGAATGGGACATTACGGTGTTAAAATAAGTTAAACACTCAATATTAATTCAGCCAATCATTGTAATAGAATTATACTTAAAGGATGAAGGAAATAAAAAAAGGGTGGAATGGAGACATCATTATCCAAAGTACATGTATAAAGACACGAATTGGTGTGAACATACTTTATATATAACCAGATATGAAAAATTGTGCTCTCTATGTGTAACAAGAATTGTAATACATTTCGCTGTCATTTATTTTTTAAAAATCAATAAAAAAAAAGAAAAACTTCTTAAAAAAATAGGGTGGAATGGGATGGTGTAAGGAAACTAAATCCTCACATTCTGTCATAGGCAACTTCAACAGTATCTAAAATGTCCACATCAGGGAAACTGTTGTTTAAAAACATGGAGCTAAATATTAGCAAAAAAATAAAACAGACAAAAGCAGTTGTCTCTGGGTAGCAAAAGGGCATGGGGCAGAGGTATCCTACACTTGCCCCCAAATAAAGCTGCAGTACTATCTGGTTTTTTAAACTATGTTTCAAATAACATAGCCATCGTTCATCAAAGTGTGAAGCACTATCCTGAATGCTTTCCACATATTACCTCACAATCTTCATAACCCAGGAAGACAGGTATCATAATCTTCATATGGTAGATGAGGCAATCAAATACAAGAAAGCATAATGGATATACCAGGTGAAGATGCAAACAATGGAAACTATTATATGAGATAAAATGCCTCCCCTCAGTGACCCTAGTCCCCAGGCAGCGGTGCTTAGCAGCCACATGTGATTCCTCCTGGCACTTTCTACACTGTGTTTTAACAGGAAGGTGAGCACTCTCCTGGGTCTTGCTCTTTGTTCTCTCATTTGCCAAAAGACCATTCGCTTTCTTATCTGCAAGGGGAGATCCAGCTCATGCTTCTTTGAAGACCCCTGCATAGCTGTGCCAAAATTTATTAGTTGGTCCTCAAATGAAAAACATTAAAGCTTTTACCAGTTTTTTTTCTTTTGTAAGCAATTACAAATAAGAAACAAACTCATTTTCACAGGCATCTAGGCATACATGTTTAAGAATAGAATGAAAGAGTGTACATCTTCATAAATTACAATTGTAGTGTTCCAAAGAGACTGTACACCAGGGGTTTACAGACCATCTTTCCCCATCTTAAAAAAAACAAAAACAAACAAAACTGGCTACCAAGAAACTTTCTGATGGGTAAACCACAGGCTTCTTGCTTTCATTTTTGTTTTTAAGTCGTTTCTTTCCTGTGAAGGGACCATCAATGATCTCTGACCATTTTAGTCATTTTCTCCCTGATGGTAAAAAATTTGGTGAGGAAATTAAATCTTGGTCACACAATGCCCACCTCCTCATTTGTCTATCTTGATTTAATTTCTGGTGTGTTAGCTACATTTCCTACCTAGCAATATGTAATTTTTATGAAATCAATCTGTGAAAATTAATACAATCAGACCTGCTTTGATGGCAGAACCATTATCTGCAGACATTGTAATCACTGAAACAAAACCACCACTACTATCGTGTGGGCTCAGGCTTATAGGATGAGGTATATGACTCTAGAAAAATGTTTTAGAAAATACAGATAAACAAAAATAAAATTTAAAACTTCTGGTAGTTCTAACACCAAGATTACTATTATTATTTCATGTAGGACATAAAAATATTATTAAGAGACCCTATCTGGTAATTTTCATATATTATAATAAGTTTTTGTTTTAATGTAATCCTAAAATTATAAAAGAATAGGGAAGTTTTACTATTTCCATGTTATCTGGCGTAGTTTAAAGTAGGGTTAAGTTCCCTATTTTCAAACAATTGACCTGGAAACATTTACAATTATGGTTCCTTGAGAACTTTCTCTATTTCCTCTATGGTGAGTAGTCTATTTTTTTTAATCTCTATGGGATTGTTTTATTTTGGAAGTTTGAATTATTCTAGAGAATCACCATCTCACCTAGGTTTTCAAACTTATTAGCATAGAATTGATTATTCACTTGAAATTATTTTAACTTTTCCTGTATTTGTAGTTATTTCCTCATTCTAGTTTCTGATTCTGTGTTTTTAAAGAAGACTTCCTTGGTAACAACCTGTTGAGAATTCACATCTGAATTCATCTTTCTGAAAACAAAGACAATTCTGCAGTACTTGAAGATGCTCAGCACATCTCCAATGGGAATTTTGAAGTCCTGCAAAATGTTAATACCATAAATCTGTGTTGTTACTTTTCTGTAATAGCTGCTCTGCAAAATCAAATAAACATTAGTTGAGAAACACTGAAGGGCAAGGTGTTTGACATGAGTCACAAGAAAACTTTCAGTACATCCGAAGAGTATGGGAGATAAAGCTGAATGGAAGCAAGCTCCAGGGCTGGGGAGGCAGATACCACCTCAAAACTAAGCAGCAAATGCACCCACCACAGCACTGTGTGATGCCTTCCAAAGACGTCACCAGGAGCAAGCTCCAACCCAGCAGGGGTTATGCTCACGCTGACTGCATTCTCAGAACTCAGAGCAGAGCTTGCCTGTGGCAGGTGCTCAATAAAGAACTGCCCAATTAATGACTACAGATCCTTTTGAGTAATGTGACCTGTAATGATTTGTACAAGTAGGCATTTTCCACCAGTTATGAAGAGTATGAAATGGAGAAAGTCAGAGACATCCAGAGCCCGGTTGCATTATTTAGTCTTTCACAGAGCACTTATTTTAAAGTAATGCTTCTGGGTTTTCTCTCACCACAAAAATAAGCTATCTTTATTGGAGAAAATTTAGAAGCTACAGGTAATCAAAAATAAAATCAATGGTGTATGTTTTTCATCTTGTCATTTATCTTTCCTTTGTATTTTGTCTGCTTCCATATACAAATTTTAAATTTACATGAACCCCCAAACCAAATCTTACATCCTCTTGCATTTTTCAACTGAAGCCCTGTTACTATTATTTATCCAAGAATAATGTAGCTAAAAATCACACATAATGGAAGAAGTTACAAAGAAAGAGATAAAATCGGGGGGGGGGGGGCAGGGGGGTGAGGGTGTATACATACATAAAAACAAACATTTTTATTTTTCAAATATGGAATCATACTGTTTTGTAATCTACTTTTTCATCACTAACATTCAAAAATCCTTTTATTGTAAAACATGTATTTCTTCCATAAATTCTATGCATGATATTTCATCATTCATATAATGTGTATCTATTTAATAGTAGATATAGCTATAATATACATTTATAGTACACACATTATAATAATGATAATAGTACCTTATTAGACATTTAGGTTTTTTCAGATGTTTTGCATGTGAAATGTGATGCTGCAACTAATATATTTATATCTTTCAACAATTATATCTTTCTGTAATTTTTTTTCCTTATGATATACTGCCAGATGTAGTATTACTGAGGCACACAGCACATGCATGCAAAGAACAGTGACCACCCTCAAATCCATGTCCACCTGGAACCTTGGAATGTGATCTTATTTGAAAATAAGATCTTTTCAGATATAAGTAGTTGAGGCCACAGTGCATTGGGATGGGTCCTAAGTCTACTGACTGGTGTCTTTATTATAAGAGTAGAAGAAGAAACAGAGACATGTAGAGAAGAGAGCCATGGGAAGACAGAGGCAGAAACTGGACTGATGCAGCTGCAAGCCAAGGAATGCCAAGGAATGCAGGCAACCTTCAGCTAGTAAGAAACAAAGATGTGTTTCTAGAATATTCAGGGACACATAGTCCTGCTGACACCCTGAGTGTCATGTTTAGAAAGGCTTTGCCCACCCCAAAAAAGTTATCTAAGCTGAGTCAGGAGGATCACAAGTTCAAAGCTAGCCTCAGCAAAAGCGAGACTCTAAGCAACTCAGTGAGTCCCTGTCTCTAAATAAAATACAAAATGGGGCCGGGGATGTGGCTCAGTGGTTAAGTGCCCCTGAGTTCAATCCTTGGTATGGGAAAAAAAAAAAGTTATCTAAGTATTTACCGAGACTTTATTTATACTTCCGTAAATCTGTCTTTATACTTTTAAAATGTCATTTCATCAAAACTGTAATTTTAATTTTAATTAAATGCATACTTTTATTGAACTATTTTTCAAAATAATTTTTAAATAATAATTCTTTCCAAACAGCTTTTATTTTCAAAATTAGTATTTAATTTTTTTTTCAAAATAATAGGGAGTTGTAACATCATTTACTGGATAAGAAATCTCTGGGAGTTTCAAGATGGTGCAATAGAGAAGGTTGCTTTCCTGGCTTCTTCATGGCATGAAAAATCAAGAAAGCAGACAGGGAGCTTCTCAGCAAGCCAAGCTCTATCGTTCTTTCTTTCACTCTTCCTTTAATTACTTCTATCTTCTCTCCTCCTACATTATAATGATCAGATCATATCTGTTCTCACCCAATCCACTATTCAAAATTGTTAACCCTTTTGCAAACTTAACTATTTTTACTGTGAGCAATAACTGATCATATCATTTCTTTTTATTGTGACAATTTATCATTATAGATGCCATGGCAGAAACTATTTGATTTACTGCTATATACTGTTTGCATGGGTTGTTGTTATTATTTATGCCCCCCTAAATGGTGAGGTACTGGAAATCTTCAGGGACACTACAAGTCCGCAGGGCAGAAACTCTACTGCCTCAGAGCCATACCATTAGATTGGTAGACACACAAACATCATGGGAAATCAAGGGAACAAATGGCCTTAAATAAACCAAGATGCATCAATTATAGTATCCACTGACACAACAATGGAAGAATTGTCAAAGAAAGATTTAAGAATGTACATAGTTAAACTGATCTTTGAGGTAAAGGACAATGTAAAGGAGTGAAATCAGAGAGAAAATAAAGGAAGTGAAAGATCATTTCAACAAAGAGAGATTCTGAAAAAATATCAAACAGAAATCAAAGAAGTGAAGGAATCAATAAACCAAATTAAAAGTGCAATGGAAAGCATCACCAACAGTGGGGCTGGGGTTGTGGGTCAGTGGTAGAATGCTTGCCTGGCATGTGTGAGGCCCTGGGTTCAAATTTCAGCACCACATATAAATAAATAAAGGTCCATCAACTACTTAAAAAAAATCATTCTTTAAAAAAAAAGAAAAGAAAGAAAGAAAGCATAACCAACAGACTAAACAACTTAGAAGGCAGAGTTTCAGGCAATGAAAACAAAGTTGATAGTGGAGAAAAGATGTTAACTGTAAATAGAACTTCCAAGAAATATGGGATAACATGAAAAGACCAAATATAAGATTTATCAAGATAGAGGATGGTTTTGAGATACAAACCAAAATAATGTACAATCTTTTCAATGAAATAATATCAGAAAATTTCCCAAACCTAAAGAATGAAATGGAAAATCAACTTCAGGACACTTGAGGATCCCAAATATTCAAAATTACAACAGATCCACACCAAAGCATATTATTATGAAAATACCTAACATACAAAATAAGGATAGAATTTTAAAGACTGACAGAGAAAAATGACAGGTAACATTTATAAGGAAACCAATCTGGATCTCAGTTGATCTCTCAACCAAGACCCCCAAAGCTCAGAGGTCTTGGAATAACATATACCAAGCTCTGAAAGAAAATGTTTGCTAGCCAGTACTATACCCAGCAAATAAAAGTTCAGAATTGTTGATGAAATATAAACCTTCCATGATAAAAGCTAACGGAATTCACAACTAGAAAGCCTGCACCATAAAACATTCTCAATAAAATATTTCATGAAGAAGAAATGAAAAATAAAAGTGAAAATCAGCAAGGGGAGGAACTACACTAGAAGAATAATCAATCAAGGGAGAAACTAATTCAAAGTAAAAACCAGAAATAAATCGAAATGACAGAGAATAAAAATTATTTCTCTATAATAACATTGAATGTAAATGGCCTAAACTCATCAATCAAGACATAGACTTGTGGGATTCCACCTCTTGGGTCCCCTTCTTCCTCTGGGAGAAGTCTTTTCTGCTGTCCTTTAATAAACTTCTAATTTCTACTCTGAAAAAAAAAAAAGACATAGACTTGCAGATTG
Organism: Spermophilus citellus; assembly: GCF_964194105.1. NCBI lineage: Eukaryota > Metazoa > Chordata > Mammalia > Rodentia > Sciuridae > Spermophilus > Spermophilus citellus. Next base: position 89,973,319 of record NC_138197.1, on the reverse strand, counting down.
GATTGAAAAACAAGACCCAACAATATGCTATCTCCAAGAGACTCACCTCATAGGCAAAGATAGCCACAGATTTCAAGTAAAGAATAGGTAAAAACCTATCATTCACATGGATCTCGTAAACATGCAGGAATTTCTATCCTCATATCAAATAAAGTGGAAATCAAGCCAAAGTTAATCTGAAGGGACAAAGAAGGACATTTCATACTGCTTAGGGGAATTACACATCAACAAGGCCTGGCGATCATAAATATTTATGCCCCAAACATTGGAGTATCTACATACATCAAATAAACCCTTCTCAATTTCAAGAATCAAATGATGACAACACAAATACACTGGATGACTCTAACACACCTCTCTCACCACTGGATAGATCCTCCAAAGAAAAACTAAATAAAGAAGCAATAGATCTAAAAAATATAATTGACAATTCAGAGTGAACAGACATACACAGAATATTTCATCCATCAATCACTGCATACTCTTTCTTCTAAGCAGCACATGGATCCTTCTTTAAAATAAACCATACCTTAGTCCACAAAGCAACTCTTAGCCAATAAGAGAGAGAGAGAGAGAGAGAGAGAGAGAGAGAGAGAGAGAGAAACGAACCTTGCATTCTACAGATCATAATGGAATAAAATTAGAAATGAATGATAAAATAAAAAATAGAAGGTACTCTAACAACTGGAGACTAAAAAGTATGCTAGTGAATAACAAATGGATAATCGAAGAAATCAGGGATGAAATTTAAAAAATACTTAGAGGTTGGAGCTGGAGATATAGCTCCGTTGGTAGAGTGCTTGCCTCACATGCATAAGGCCCTGCGTTCAATCCCCAGGTCTCTGGGACACTATAAAGGAGTCCTAAGAGAAAATTTCCTTGCATTGAGCTCATTCCTTGAAAGAACAGAAATAAATAAATAAATAACCTAACATTGTATCATAAAGCCCTAGAAAAAGAAGAACAAATCAATACCAAAAAGCAGTAGAAGACAGGAAATAATTGAAATGAGAGCCAAAATCAATGCAACTGAAACAAAAAATTCAAAAAAATCAATTAAACAAAAAGACAGTTCTTTGAAAAAAATAAATAAAATTGATAAACCCTTAGCTAAACTAATGAAGAGAAAAATTCAAATCACTAAGATTTGTGATGAAAAAAAAAATATCACAACAGACACTACTGAACTACAGAAGAAAATCAAAAATTACTTTGAAAATTTATACTCTTAATAAAACAGAAAATCTTGGAGGCATTGACAAATTTCTAGAGATGTATGATTACCTGAATTGAAACAGGACATAGAAAATTTAACCATAAAGACATTGTCAATTTTTAGACACATGTGACTTACCCAAATTGAATCAGGCCAAGCAATGAAATTGAAGATGCCTTCAAAAGCCTACCAACAAAGAAAAGCCCAGGGCCAGACACATTTTTGGCAGAGTTCTACCAGGCCTTCAAAGTAGAACTAACAACAACCCTCCTCAAATTAATACATGAAATAGAAAATTATTACATGAAATAGAAAAAATAGAGGGAACCCTTCCAAACTCATTTGATGAAGCTACTCTCACCCTGATACCAAAACCAGACAAAGACACATCAAGGAAAGAAAACTTCAGATCGATATCCCTGATGAAGATATATACAAAAATCCTTAAAATTCTTACAAATCACATACAAAAGCATATTAAAACAATAGTTCACCATGATCAAATGGGGTTCACCCCAGGGATGCAGGGTTGGTTCAACATACAGAAAACAATAAACATAATTCATCACATCAACAGACTTGAAGACAAGAATCACCTGATTATCTCAATAAATGCAGTAAAAGCACTTGACAAAATTCAGCATCCATTCATGTTCAAAACACTAGAAAAACTAGGGATAATAGGAACATACCTCAACATTTAAAAACCTAAACCAACATCATTCTAAATGGGAAAAAAAATGAAAGCATTCCCTCTAAAAACTAGTACAAGCCAAGGATGCCTTCTTTCACCACTTCTAGTCAACATTGCCCTTGAAACTATAGCCAGAGCAATTAGAAAAAAGAAATCAATGGGATATGGATAGGAAAAGAAGAATTTAAACTATCCCTATTTGATAATGACATGATTCTATATTTAGAAGACCCAAAAACTCTACCAGAAAACTTCTAGAACTCATAAATGAATTCAGCAAAGTAGCAGGATATAAAATTAACACCCATAAATCAATTGTGTTCCTATACAACAGTGATGAATCAACTGAAAGAGAAATTAGGAAAACTATCCCATTGATAATAGTTTCCAAAATAAAATGGGGGAAAGATCTCTCATGTTCTCGGGCAGGCAGAATAAATATTGTTAAATATTGTGTTTGACAACCAAACACACTACACAGTTTTAATGCAATCCCTATTAAAATTCTAATGACACTCTTCCTAGAAATAGAAAAATAAGTCATTACATTCATTTGGAAAAACAAGAGGCCTGGAATAGCCAAATCAATCCTCAGCAAGAAAAGTGAAGCAGGAAGCATCACAATATCCGACCTTAAATTATACTATAGAGTGACAGGAACAAAAACAGCATGGTATTGACACAAAAACAGACACGAAGACCAATGGAACAAAATAGAAGACACAGAGACAAATCCACATAAATACAGTCATCTCATACTACACAAAGGTGCCATAAACATATTGGAGAAAAGATAGCCTCTTCAACAAATGAAGCTGGAAATCCATATGTAACAACATGAAATTAAACCCCTATCTCTCACCCTGCACAAAACTCAACTCAAAGGACGCAGGAATTACACCAGAGACCCTGCACCTACTAGGAGAAAAAGTAGGTCCAAATTTCCATCATATTGGCTTAGGAACCAAATTCCTCAATAAAACTCCTAAAGCACAAGAAGTAAAATCAAGAATCAATAAATGGGACAATATCAAAGTAGAAAGCTTCTTCACAGCAAAGAATGTAAGCAGAGAGAAATGTTTGCCATCTGCACCTCAGATAGAGCATTAAACTCCAGAAAATATAAAGAACTCAAAAAACTTAACACCAAAAAAATGAACAACCCCATCAATATATGGGTAAAGAAACTGAACAGACACTTCACAGAAGTAAAATCAGTCAACAACTACATGAAGAAATGCTCAACATCTCCAGCAATTAGAGAGATACAAATTAGATCACGCTGAGATTTCATCTCACTCCAGTCAGAATGACAATTAACAAAAATACAATTAATAAATGTTGGCGAGGATGTGGGGAGAAAGGTACTCATACATTGCTTGTGGGACTACAAAGTAGTACAACCACTAGGGAAAGCAGCATGGAGATTTCTCAGAAAACATGGAATGGAACCACCAGTTGACCCAGTTATGCCACTCCTCAGAATATAGCCAAAGGACTTAAAATCAGCATACTACAGTGACATGGTCACCTCAATGTTTATAGCAGCTCAATTCATAATAACTAAATTATGGAACCAACCTAGTGCCCTTCAACAGATGAATGAACAAAGAAAATGTAGTGTGTATGTGTGTGTGTGTGTGTGTGTGTGTGTATACACACACACACACACACACACACATATATGTACACACACACAAATGTAATATATACACAGAGAGGAATATTACTCAGCCATAAAAAAGAATGAAATCATGGCATTTTTCCAGTAAATAGATGGAATTGGAGAGTATTGCATTAAGTGAAATAAGCCAATCCCAAAAAACCAAAGGCCAAATGTTCTATCTGACATGTGGAAGCTAACACACAATAAGGGGTAGAAGGAAAGAACAGAAGTTCATTGGATTAGACAAATAGGAATGAAGGGAAGGGAGGGAGGATGGGAATGGGAAAGACACTAGAATAAATTAGACCTAACTTTCCTATATTCATATTAGAATACACGACCGGTGTAAATTAACATAATGTACAAGCACAAGAATGGGAAGGTATATTCCATATATGTATAATATGTCAAAACACATTCTACTGTCATTTATAACTAAAAAGAATAAATTTAAAAATTAAATATTAAAAAAAGACATCTCTTAAGAAATTATTTAAAATGCCAAAATTTGTAGAGCAAATCTCCTGTTATTATTTTTTGGAATTATTTTAAATTATTGAAATATAATTTTGAATTATTGAAATATAATTCACATGCCATCAACTCAACCATTTAATGTATACAATTTAAAGGCTTTTAGGAGATTCACAGAGGTGTGCAACCATCACCAATATCAATTTTAGAGTATTTTCATCACATCAAAGATACTCTATCTTTTAGCTGTCAAATACAATTATCCTATACTCCCCAGCTCTAAGCAACCACAAGTCTACTTTCAGTCTATCAGTTTCCATATTCTCAACATTTTATGCCCATGGAATTATATAATGTATAGTCTTCTGTGTCTGAGTTCTTATACTTGGTGTGTTTTCAAGGTGCATCCATATTGTAGAAAGTATTAAACTTCATTCCTTTTTATAACCAAATAATTTTCTGTTGTATTGATATAGTAAATTTTATTTATCCATTCATCAGTTGACAGATGCTTGGGTTGTAATGTTACAAAGAGTCACATTCAAGTTTTTGTGTGGACATCTGTTTTCATTTCTCTGCAGAGTACACCTAGGAATGTAGTTGCTGGGTTATATGTTAATTCTATGTTTAGGTTTTTGAGAAACTGCCAAATTGTTTTCCACTGTGGCTGTATTTATTCTTGCAAGTAATGTGTGATTTATACACTTTCAACAATACTTCTTATTGTCTTTAAAAATAGCCATTCTATTGGGTTTGAAATGATATCTCATTGTGTTTTTGTTTTAGCTAATTATGTTGAACATATTTTCATGTGCTTTTTGGTCATTTTATACACCTTCTTTGGAAGAATAGCTACATACATCCATTGCCATTTTTTGGTTTGTACTCTTGAACCAAATATACTTGGGTTTGATTTTTTCAGTCTACCAATCTCTGCCTTTTAATTAGAGGAGTTAGTCCATTTATATTTAATATAATTACTTATATCTTTAGGTCTAAATCTAATAATTATTTTTTTTACTTGTTCCATCTGCCTAAATTCTTTCTTCTCTCTTTTGTTGTCTTATTTAGGATTGTTTGTTTATATTAATTCACCCCCCCCCCAGTTGCTTGGTTTATTTACTTTTTCATTTTTTTTAACTCTGCAAATTCTCAAACTTCAACACAGAATGTGGGTGGAATTTCTTCAGTTGGTCACAGGTGGAACAGGAATTCTAGGGGTGATGCTGGTGCTGCTAGCGCACTGATAATACTTTGAGAACCACCAATATAGAAGAAGAAATATATTAAATACAAGGACAGTGAAGAGGCATTGTAATAATCAAAGCAAAAGATAACTGTCTTGACTAAATGTCAAGGAAAGTTAAAAAAATAAGTATGAATAGGAGGGAATGATGTACTATTGATAGAAATAAAAGACTCGAATAGAAGCAGGTCTTGGGAAAATAATGATAAATTTTATTGCCATTTTTATCCTTGAAATAGAGAAAATAAAAGGTAATTATAATAGAACTGAGAATTTAGCTCTCACAAGTATTATCGTCTGGTTTTCAGTTCTTTAAATCTATTTTAAAATAAAGTTGTTCTGACAAAAATAACTACATAATAACTTTATTACAAAGAAAAAAGGATTAAACTTCTACTTTCTAGAATTTAGCTTTCTCCAATGAAACAGAACATCAACACATGCTGCTGTAATATGGTTAAGTTAGAATTAGTAAACCAGACATCGGATAAGGTTTCAAACTCCATTTGATCTTATGTATCAATTAGATGATATATAAGTCGAGATACTTCTTTGCATGTGCTTCAGTATCCAGAGCTTCTAGAGACCTAATTTGCTGGATTCTGCTACTTAAGAAAGCAAATAAAATACATAAAGTGAATTTATTCAAATTCATTTACTTGCAAAAATTTTCACAATCCATGTAATTAATTTAATGATTTGCAATTATATCACTGGTTATTTTAAAAGAACAGAAGAGCTGGGCATGCACAGTTGTGCACTCCTGGAATCCTAGTGGCTTGGGAGGCTGAGGTGGGAGGGATTGCAAGTTCAAAGACAGTCTCAGCAACTTTGTGAGGCCCTAAACAACTTATCAGGACCATGTCTCAAAATAAAAAAATAAAAAGGGCTGGAGATGTGGCTCAGTGGTCAAGCACCCCCGGATTTAAACAAACAAATAAAACCAACCTACAAATTTACTCTTAAAATTTTAGAGGTCAGAAGTCCAGAGTGGATCCCGCTAGGCTAAAAATCAAGACTCCATCTAGGCTGCATTCTTTTCTGGAGGCCTAGGGGAGAATTTATTTTTTTTGCCTTTTCCCACTTCCTTGTAAAAAGAGGTTGCCTGTACTCCTTGGCTGAAAGTTACTAGCAATGGCTAGTTGAGTCTTTCTAATTGCATTCCTCTGACCTCTCCTTCTGCCCGTGTCCTCCACATTGAACCCCTTGTGATTACACTGGGCCTACGTGCATAAATCAGGACAATCTCCCTGATTTGTAGCATTAACTCCATCTGCAACCTTAATTCTCCTCTGCTGTGAAACAGAAGATATTTGCAGGTTTTAAGGATTAGGATGTTGAACATCTTTCCTGCCAAGGCCCCCTAGTGTCCATCAAACTCGTCCTGCCTGTAAAGGACCTTTCCACTACTGGCCCCAGTTTAATCTCCTGCTTTTCCCCCAAGATTTCTACAGAGCCTGTGTTTGGGGCATGCCAGTCTACCTGGGGACCCCCCAACACATCCCATATCACACAGCTCTTGGCCTTGCTTCCAGCATTTTCTCTTACTTGATGTTCTCATCATCCCTCCTTACCTTTCCTCAGCACCAACATAAAAATTTCCTCAGCCAGACTCATGGGAAATGTTTCTTTATGAAGTTTTCTCCTTTTCCTTCTCAATGATCATACCATATTGCTGGGGCCTCCCTGTGGAACTGGACACTCTGCCTCCTCTGATAGTTACCTATGTTCTTATCTCCTCTGCTAGGTAATAATCTCCTTGAAGGGCTTCCTCATGTGTACATCCGGTGGGCAGATGTGAAACAGAAACCTTGATTCTCACCGACACTCCTCCAAACCCACTTCTCTAGTTTTCCGCCAACTAACATTCACCCAGCTGTGCTTGCCACAAATTTTGGAGTCATACTTGACTTCTCTTTCCCTCGGTTCTCATATTCAAACTATCGGTGAATTTTACCAAAGTTATCCATGGATCTAAGCCACCACCATCTTTTGTCTGTTCTATTGAACCCTGTTTCTGAACTTGCCTTTGTCCCTCCGGCTCTTCACAGTGAGCCTGTGTGCACATACTTTGCATTTTTAACTCATCAACCAAAGGAGTCATTTACATCTTTACAAAGTCTGAGTCTGATCTCAGCCCTGCTCAAGGTCAGGTGCTCACTGTCAAATTTAGAATAAAACCCAAAGTTGTCTTGTTCTGGGGACCTTAATCATCTGCCTCTGTTCTTTGCCCGGCTCACTGCGATCCAACCTCAGCGCTGTCCTCAGTTTCTCACCCAGACCTGGCAGCCACTTGTCTCAGGGCCTTTGCACTTACTGTTTGCTCAGCCTGTGGAATGCTCTTTTCCCAGATAGCCATGAGATTTGATGCTTTATCTCCTTTCAGATTCCTCATATGCCTCACCTTCTCTGGGTGTCTGTGCAGATATCATCAGGCTGGTGTGGTCTTGGAGCATCCTGTCCCCAGAGAGCAGCCCTTTGCTTCTCCCATCACTGTCTATCCCCTTACCCTGCCTGAATTTTCTTTACCCATCTATCATTTCATGGCATCATGAATTTACTTCTTGTCTGTTACCCTGCACCAAAATGTAAGTTCCCTGAGGCCACTGACTTCACTCCAATCTGTTCTAGACTCAGATCCTGGAAGCACACATGTCACAGAGTAGTCACTATTTTGTTAAATACTCATTTTTGTATGACCTCTGGTTTCTTTTTTGGTTCTTTGATCATAATAGATAAAGAAAAATTATTTGATCAATTGAATTTTAAGTGTACACCAAATATTATTTAATATACTCACTAGAAGAAAAAAAAACAAGGAAAGCCACTTCTTAATGCAGAAATAAAGACTGTATTATTAATACAGAGAAGTCACAACCCAGCAGAGCCTTTTACTAAGTAGTTTTGAGAGGAGAGATGGAGCACAAAATGTAACAAATTAAACATGTTACAAAAAAAGGAGTCCACAAATGAACTCCAGCAGGCCACACTGTCTAATTGTGTGCTGGGGATGGGTGCACCAAGGTGGATCTGAAGAATTCCAAGAAGCCATAGAAGCCACAGTGCTTACAGCTTATGTAGCTGGTACCTACAGCACCAGGGGATGGTACTTAAAGCCCAAAGCCTTTTTCATTCCCACCTAAGTTTTCCTCTCCAGTGTATTTCTGTCACTTGTAGAGTACCAGTTTCTTAGAAACAGACGTATCCTTTTTTCTAGGTTTTTATCATCAGTGGAAGAAAAAAAAAAATCAAAACAAAATTAAACATGTGGTTTCTAATCACCAGCTCTCTCTTATCCCTCATATAAGAATATAGCACCACATATAAGAATATAGCACCCAGAACCACAAAAAAAAAAAAAGAAAAAAGAAAAAAAAGAATGAGGTTAAAAAATTCATCTTTTCTTTGCCATCCAATGTATATATTGATGCAAATCCAAACGTCTGGAATTGCATGAGTTCATTTCACTTAAACTAATTTTAAATGATCATTTCCACCTAATTTTAAATTATTCTCTTCCTTGCCTTAAGAATTTCCTTGGGTTTCTCTTTTTATATCAACCTCCTTTCTTCAGTAGTGTCAACAAGATCTTTTATCCCGAAAACACACATATCAATTACATGAGTCCTTTTGCATCTAATGTTGTTTTTCTTAAACAGTAGGTGAGGTCACTGTCCAAAACAGTGGTTTTCATTTCTTATCTACCTATTAGAATCACGAGAAGAACTCTGAATAAAAACACCAATACCCAGGCCCCACCCAAGACATCTCTGAAGGTTGAAATCTCTGAGCGTTGGACCCGAGCATAAGAACTTCTTTTTAAAGTTCCCAGATAATTCCACTGTGCAACCATAGTTGAGAACCAAAGCTCTTGGCACATTTAACCGCTGAGTTACAAAGAGACAGTGGTGTGACAGGGATGGGGAGAGTAGTAAGAGAAAGTGAGCCCCAAATTTAGATTTCACTATGGTTAATCCTCAGAACATGTCATCTCCCGTGGATAATTACTTGCCTTGAATACTATGTTACATGATAGATACAGTGACTGCTTTAGAGAATAAGGACTTGAAGAAAAATGTAAGTAAACTGAATAGAACTTAATTTTAAAGAAATTATTAGTCAAAAATCAACATCTTTAGTAGTTTATGGCTTACGAAGTTATACATTTGTAAAATTCTTTCCCTGTCCTGTCTTTTATTGTGATTAATGCAGCAAATTCAAGGGAGAAGAAAAAGTGCTTGTTCTATTTTTCTAAGTGATTTCCTAAGTGGTTTCCTGTGGTGGTGGGATGTGAAGAGAAGGTGGAAGGTGGCTGGGATCCATGGAATGAAAGGAATGGGTGGGAAAATTAAACCTCCATTAAAGAGGTAAGTAAGGGAAGGCAAGAAAAGGTCTAGGGGGCCAAGGTGCAACTGCATGGGCAGGGGACACTATCTAATTGCAAGGACTCTGGGTAATGTACTTGACTCTGCCACAATATTGTAGTTGCACTGAATTTTCTCAACACAAATTGCTTACAAAAATTTCCAAATTGAGTATTTAATTGATCAAAAATAAAAAGGTGATGTTGAAAAGCAAATTTATGTCCTATATGTGCCACAACACCCTGTCATCTGGATAAAGAGAGAAATATTGGTTTCACTGAGGAAACCTGACCTAAGTTGATAGAGATATTGTTCACTTTTTGTAACATAAATATATCATCTTCCTATTCTGTCATTTCCTGAATACTTCCCTTCATAAGATGTGATTTTGTTCAGGTACTTCTTTAAAATAACTATTGCTGAGTTCTGAACTGATACTGGAAAATACCAGATTATTTGAGAAAGAGAGGGGAGGGGAGAGAGAAACAGACACACAGAGAAATATCTTGGTATTACATAAAGCAATTGTGATTGCTTTCCAGTGATTTAAAAATCAGTGTCCTAATGATTTCAATTTAGCTTTTCTGCCAGATCCTGAATAATTGCCTGGAAATTGTGAAGCAGCCTTCCTGTAGCAAATTCTAATTTGTCAATGTCGTGGTTAGATACTAATCATTTACTGGATAGATAGATATACATACATGTATATACACATACATGTACATACATATAATTAATTTATTAGTGACTAAACCACAGTCTTCAAGTAATTAGCAATGTTTTACCAACTGTAAAAACTGAATGATAAACTATCATATGATTTCTAAATCATTACTACTCCTTGGCACCCTTTTTTTATATTACTGGTTTGATAATGAAAAAATAGTTTTAAAAACCCTGATGTTTCTTTTTAAACATAACTAAGCATTAAGCAGACTAATTTATAACATGTCTTTGAGAAATTGTCACTTCTTCATGAGCCTGAACATCATATTCTAAATTCTGCATTCTATGTTCTTACTCCTATATTTATTAATTTCTTTGTATTATCTTCATTTTAAGGCAAATGAATATAATTTGTTAGCATGAGCATTTTTCTAAGAGTCTTACTTTTAAAATGTAATTATTTTTCTTTTCTCATATTCAAGGATTTCCTGTTTTGAAGAAAAGATCATGAATTTTACTACACAGCAATAGTAAGTTTGTTTTAAATACTTTAAAATATTAATTCAGAATTTTTTGGGAGACAAATATAAATGCAATTTGCCACAGTTAATACAAAGTTATCCTGTGAACACATAGTTCATTTTCTTTTGGACTGCTTTCCTCCTTGGTGTTCAGGCAGGGCCCTCACAAAGAGAAAAAGTGTCAGTAACTTTTAAAAACACACACACACCTTTACTTTGATAGTTAAGCAACAAAGATAGTAGGAAAGACCAAAGGAAGAAACAAAACCCTTCCTGCAGAAGCAGATGCACTAGGAAGCTCAATTAGTTCACTGCTTTTTATAAGTATTTTTCTCCACTGGGAACAGTTTTCTGAGTCTCCTCAGCTCTCCAGCCGGAGAGTCCTAACCAGATTTTCTTTTCTTTTTTTCTTTTATGCCTGTGACATCGAAAGTTGTCAGGAAAGGACTGTTTGGTATATTTCACTGAGGGTTTTCTATTTGCAGTAAGTTGTACTGTTCTACAGACCGCTCCTGATTGTCTCTAGATACACAGAGTCACTAGCATCCCACAGGACCCTCCAAAATGGACCTAGGTAGAATTTCACATTTATCTTTAGACCCCAGGTTTAAAAGGTCTGTCTAGTGGTAAAAGAAAGGATCTCTCTTAGCATCTTTCGAGGGGCTAAGAGACCCCTCCCCTCGACCTCCTAACAAAAGTCATTACATCTAAGTTTTTGCTGCAGCTCAGACCGTAGCTGACCGTGTGCGGGAGTAGGTGGATCCTCGCTGCCCAAGGGCTTTCACGGACGGAAAAGTTAACTTTCTCTGCTGCTTGCATTTCTCCAAATCCCGTCCTGTAAGCGCCAGACCCGGCTGAGTCTGGGCCTCAAAATCTGAGGCCAGACAAGATAGGTGTGTAAACAGATTTTGGGGGGGCACAACTGATTGTCACTTGCACAAAACCACCCGAAGGACCGGATACCTGGGGCTCCCTGATGAACTCACTCTGGGTTTGAGTACAGCTTTCGATGCCTGTCTCCTCCTAGCAACCGGAACCCATTCCGAACTACTCCGCACGGGTCTAACCCTATGCTGTCTCCAAATCTCCAGGGCTCCGCAGGAGCAAGGCATTCTTCGCTGGAGCCCCTGGGCACCAGGGGCGGAGGTCCTTACCTTGGGGTTGGTGAGGAGCTGATGCTCGTCGCTGTGCAGTAGCGCCCTGGAGTTGGATTCCGAGTTGTTCACGTAGACCTGGACGCAGGGGTATTGCGAGGTGCCCCTGCAGTCGGCGCCACAGGTGAAGGTGCACTCGAACACCTCGCTGATCTGCTGCACCGACAGCACCGTGCAGTTGGCGGCCGTGGCTTGCAGATCCTGCAGCGCGGGACTGAGCCAGCAGAAGCCAAAGATGAAGAGCGACACGACGCCGGAGATAATGAGAAACAAGCCGAGCCGGATGCTCTTGTCCTCGGCTTCCGTGTACTCGTAAGCCACCCGGAGCTTCGCCATCGCCCCCCACTCTCGGCGGCTGGCGCGCTCCCCCCGCCCCCTCCCGCCCCCGGCGTCGAGCCCGACTGCCTCGGGCGGGAGGAGCCGCCGCCGCCACCACCACCACCGCCGCCGCCGCGCGACAGCAGGGGAGTGGGCGGCGAGGGGGAGCGCGCGAGAACAAAGGGGCCGAGGCCGGCGACGCCCCCGGCGGCGGCAGCGCCCCCCGCCCCGGCCCAGCCGCCGCCCGGCCCCGGTGCGGCAGCGGCTTCAGAGCCTCCAGTACCCTCGGGCGCAGGGAGCGCACGGACCGCTCCAGCCTCCAGCGCCCCCTGCCAGCCTCCGCCCCCGCGCTCTCCGCGCCTCCCCAACCCCGCCTCCTCTCGCCGTGTATCTCCCAGTCTCCATCGCCCGCCGGCCGCTTTTCCGCGGACTCGCTGGCAGCTGTACTAGGGTAGGAGCGGCCGGGCTGGGACGAGCCCGGGGGCTCCCCGGTCAGGGAGCTGCTCTGCCCCGCCCGCCGCCGACCCAGGCCCTCCTGCTCCGCCCCGCCCCGCCCGGGGCGTCGCCTGTAGGCGTACACCCGGGACAGCGGCTACTTGCTTTCCGAATCCTCTCCAAATCCCCTGGGAGAGACATCCTAGATGAAAGTTTAGGTTCAGTATAGCCTAACCCAGGTGAAAGTTAAAGGGAAAAAAAAAAAAAAGAAAAGAAAGAAAAGAGGGGACTGACGTAGTGCAAGTGGAGCGGCGGGAATCTTGAACTCCAAAAAGGATTGGTCAGTTTGCCGGGAGAGTGAGCCAGCTGCCAAGTAGCGGTGCTCTGGGGAGGCCCATGGGAGGCGATGTGGGAGGGAGGACAGCCGCGCGGCCAAGTCGAGTGGACGGAGATGGAAGCCCACCGGCGACCGGCGTGAGTTGGGGTACGCCCCGGGAGGCCCCCGCGCGCCGCTATGGGAGGTGTGACCCAGCCGCTCCCACGCCGCAGGGGCGAGCGCACTAACGGTCCTGCAGCAGATGCCCGCCCTCCCTCCTAACCGCCTTAATAAGGGCCGCGTTCTGCGGCCCCAGCCCGGCCCAGAGGAAGGCAGGATCCGAGCAAGATAGGCTGAGTAGGGCGGAGTTTGCTGTAGAGGCAAAGCGCGTGGGGGAAGGATTCCTCGACTGGCAACATCGGGAAACTTGCTGCCTAGGTCCGCAGTGGACCTCGCGGCAAACTTAGGTCTTGGGCAGCCGAGTGGACCCTAGCTGGAGTTGACTGAGAAGGAACCAAAGGAAACAGGTGGAGAGGCTTACAGCCTATAGAGACCACTTTTCCCATCAGGAGAACAGAATCCTTTATGTGGTTTCCCTCCTTAGGAGTCTTGCACCTGGGGCCCACCCCGGGATTTGTAGATGAGATTACCAGGAGCGCTGTGTAAGGCGACAGCGGCGTGCAGACCCACTTTGGGACAGGTACCGTTTCTAGAGCTGTCGGCTCTCTTAGTTCTTCCCCCTCCATCCTTCAGCTTCTATTCTTTTCGTGACCTTTATTTTATTTTGTAAACTATCTTTCCAAACCGCATTTCTATCATAAAATCAAATTTGAGCACTATTTCGAACGGCTTCTTTTTGAAGAATAAAATTGAAATATTCAGTTTTCATAATATACATCTTTTTCTTAGTTTGCAAGTCCCAAATGAATAAACTCTTAATCAAACTGAATTATGTTCCTGGTGAATATCAAACACGGAATCAAAGAACTCTTTCTTGGATTTAAAATTCTACTTTTGACTGCAGTTCTGATACGTTTTTCTGAAGTACAACATTCCTTTATGTGATAGGTAACAAGTATTTCTAAGCAATGGGCAAGGAAGGCAGGTATGCTATGTGTTTTTCAAAATAAAGAAAATGCAGGGTTTGGAAACCTTACGTATCCAGAAAAGGCTATGTTCTTTAATATATCATTCAAGTTTTTGGAGAGATTTTTTTACTTTTCATCTTTTATCTGGGAATTATACTATTCCTTTTCTGTTGGCATAAAGACGATTGTGAGAATTATATTAACTGAAAGGAAAAGTTAGTCTAATGGTTGAAACAACTTGACCTGACCTCACAAATCTTCACTCTGAATCTTCTTCCTTTGCAGATTATTGTAATCTTTTCAAGAAAGCTGCAGCTAGACCTGTGACAGCAATGAGCAATTATGCTGAGGGATTGAATCTTGAGGCAAAATTGATTCATAATAATGTTTATAAAAAACCACCAGAATGGGAGGGGCCAATAATAATCATGAATATGATTCAATTTTCACTAAATCCAGAGCTTAAAGTGTTCTATGAATGAGACCTGTCCCTCAGAACTGAAGATGGTCTTCTAAGTATATGGAACAATATCATAAATTTTTGTCTTAACCTAAATTTTTATATATATATATATATATATATATATATATATATATATATATATATATACACACACACACACACACACACACACACACACACACACACATATATAGTAGTTGGACACATTACTTTCATTTAATTATTTTAGTTTTTTAAAAATATTTTATTGGGGGCTGGGGATGTGGCTCAAACGGTAGCGCGCTCGCCTGGCATGCGTGCGGCCCGGGTTCGATCCTCAGCACCACATACCAACAAAAGATGTTGTGTCCGCCGAGAACTAAAAAAATAAATATTAAAAATTATCTCTCTCTCTCTCTCTCTGTCCTCTCTCACTCTCTCTTAAAAAAAAAAGGTCTATCAACAACTAAAAAAATTAAAAAAAAAATAAAATAAAAATATTTTATTTTTTATTTGCAGTTGGACACAATACCTTTATTTTATTTATTTGTATGTGGTGCTGAGGATTGAACTCAGGGCCTTACACGTGCTAGGCGAGCATTCTACTGCTGAGCCATAACCCTAGACCTTAACTTAAATTCTTTACATCTTTTTAAATCCATTTAGTTTTCCATTTAGTCCGTTTCTTTGCTTACATTCTCAAAATAATTGAAGAAACTGTTGCCATCCAGTCTTCTGTTATTTAAATATTTGTTTCATATAGAATTAGTTTGCTTGTCTTCCTTTATCTTCATGTCTTTCTGAGAGTCAAAAGATATCAGAAGACTTCACAGATCAATTTATATTTTTATCCTAAAGGAAATACTTCAAATGTTTGTTATTATTTCCTTTTCTTGAGGTAAAACTACATTAGCATTCCCTGGGAAGATTGGATATATCTTCTGTTCAGTTTCAGAAAACAGGTCATCAGAATGGTAGTAAGAATTGTCAGAACCTCAGAAGTTCTGAGGTCTTTTAGCATCTTCTGTTCTTGCAGAGGAGAGGCAGCACAGGAAAGCTAGTCTTCTCTGAATAGTGTCCCGCCTATGGAAACTAAGATAAGAAATGTAATACTCAGAACCAGATCCACTTATTTAATGTGTGTCATTGTCTGCAGCCAGTGCGCCCCCCCCCCCAGGGGAATCATGGACAATCTTAAAATTTAAAGGAAAATAAAACTTATCTAAACAAGGATAGTCATTGTTATTTTATGATGTTTGTTCTCATGATCAATATTCTTTTAAAAGTTCCATGACTTAAGTTAAAGAATTCAATCTTGTACTTAATATATACCCTTTTATTAAATTCTAAAAAGAATCAGCATAAGGGGCTGGGAGTTGTAGCTCAGTGGCAAAGCACTTGCCTAGCATGTGTGAGGCACTGGGTTCAATTCTCAGCACTGCATATAAATACATAAATAAAGGTCTGTCAACAACTAAACATATATTTTAAAAAAGAATCGGCATAAGGAAGGATTTTGTATGCTAGGAATGGAAGGGAATTTAACATGTTGAGAAAATACACTTTCAAAAACTGGCAAATTGTGAAGTTTTTGGATGACACACTGCTACTAAACACTTGAATTGCTAAAATACACTGGCAAGGAGATGAGTATTTTACCATCACCTGTTTTTCATTAAAATTCATATTCTACATAGATTTTAGACCTTTGCACCTGGAATAATTAGGTAAAAATAAACATAATGAAAGTAGAGTGATCCAAAAGAAAACCATCTAGGAAAAATTCTTTCTGATCCAGTAGATGTAATTATAGAAAATTATTTTTTGTTTGATTTTAACTTTAAAATGTTTACCATTGTACTGATTTCCAACTTGCTATTATCAAGAAATTAACTTTCTTTCCATAAATATTTGTAATTAGCCACAGAATTTAGGATTCGGAATAAATTTCTTCTGTGGCCACTGCTTTTTTCTACCTGTATCTTTTACTGGCCCTAAACTTTTCCTATTATATTGAGAATATGATTATACTGAGAACATTACTATTTCTAGATATTTACAATGAGAGCATATTAGAACAGGAAAGGATCTTAAATATCACCTTATTGAAAATAAGCCAGGAAGCTCCTTAAGTCTTTGCATTTTGTTTGAAATAGTATTTGGTATATTTTTACAAGTTCAGATTTGTTTGCAACTGAGTAAAGCAAAAAACAGATACTTAAGTTTGTAGTATCACACTGGTAGTGCTAAATTCTCACTGTTGGTCTTTTGTGATAATTGAAGTGAATGTTTATGTGCAATCAGCTTTGGAACTAGCTAGACACGGAAAGGTTTGGCTCACAGCTTGAATAGTAATTCATTTGAGGCAAGGTAAATAATTGATGTTTCCTTTTCTTGAAGTGAAAAGGTTGGATTAGAACACAGTTTGAACATTCTAGGATTTAATTCTAGGTTTATTTTGTTCTTGCCATGGTCTTAAAAACTTAAGAATTGCTATGTAACAAACAGCACCTAGCCAAATTAAAATATCCCAAGATAAGTGGAGATCATCTTCCCCACAATAAATATCAGTGTCTTGGAGAAATTGGCCAACATCTACTGAATAACTGACACAAACTAAGTTATTCACAAATGCCTTAATATGTTTTATGAGGAACAAAACTCAAAAGATTAACTCTTTCAAGGCTAAGGCTGCACACATATTGACAGGGCAGTAGATTGAGACACATTCTTTTCCTACTATGCTGTGCTACCCATAAGAAATTTCTGTATTTGGTAATGAAAGAAACATTTCCAAATGGATTTCATGTGTATGTATACACTTACATTCAAGGATAGTTAGGGTTGATCAAAAGTCCTACTGTGAAAACTCTGAAGGGAACAGTAGATAGAGAATGATGGACCTAATAATCTAGTCCCCATTTAATTTTACTCTGAATCACATTTATGTTGAAAATAGCTTTTTCAGATGCAAAGCAAGTAAGTAGTACTGTTTTATGTGGGACAGAGATGTATTTAGGTTTCTAGTGGCTTAAGAAATTCAAGCTAAAATTTGAAGATATACACAAGGAAAAACTAGATGTTAATAAAACAAGTCATTAAATGATTTTAGGGTAGAAGGATATCCTATCCTTTTAATGCAGGAAATCACCTAATAGTTATAAAAGTGTTTCTTGCCTTTGCTTGGATACTTCCAAAACTGTGAACTTTTAATGCTACCTTTTTTGGGACCTTTAAAAAAATATTAGGTTTTTTCTTATTGTATATTTTAGATCTGCCTTGCCATAACGTCCATGTATGGTACCTAGTTCTGCCCTCTGGTGTTTTATAGGATAAAGCTTTACAAATGACTCCATTTCAGATGTGCGAAGATAGTGATTATGTGCCTCTTAGGCCTTGTTTCTTATGCTAATCTTGTTTTTGCTGTATTTTCTCCAGAGGGTTTAGGAAACTAATCCTTACTCCCCAAATGCTAAGAAAATGGACAATTCAGAGTTGTAAATGACACCCTTTTTAGCACTGAAATGAAAGTCTGCACTTTTTTTTTCGTTATCTGACTTACCATCACTTCTAGGACAATGGTTTTGAGATTCACCATCAATGTCACTGCAAATGTAGAGAGAAGCCAGAGAAATGATTTTGACTTATCTCTGTTAGCAAGAATTTGTATTCCAAATAGTTTTGCAAGTCAACTATGTTAATATTCAAATGTTAGATCTACATTATTTAGAATGCACTAGAAAAAAATGGAAAACTTTTGATAAAAAAGGGAAATCTAGAAATAGTTTTTCTCAGTAGAGTAATATAACTTTCACTTTGAAAAATTGAGGTGTAAGTTTTATGTAATGGATAACTTACTTTATACTTGACGAATACTAATCATTTGAAGACAGTTACTTAAAACATTCAAAAAAAATCTTAAGAGGGGAAATATCTAACGACTCAAAGGCAGCCCATTTTTCATGCACTGTTACATATGGTAATTAAAACTACATCTTAAAATAAATGTTCAGTATGTAACAGATTTAAAGGTAGCTTTGAAACATTCTGGCTGCCCCAAATCTTTATTTTTATACACAAGAAGCTGGAACTATTTATGCCATTCCCTCATGTAATATTTTCTTATTGAAATATATAAATTTTGAAAAATGTTTTAAAGTTTCTATTATAAGTTTATGAGTACTGAGACCCGAGTCTAAAAAAGAATCAAACAGATGCAGTCATTTATGGACAGTATATCACCCTTGAAATTTGAGGCACTTCTTCCAAAAATGTTTGAAGAACTCTTAGGTGTTGTTATAAAAATTATCTTAAGCATGCACTAGAGAATAGATTAGCCTGAAAGAAAACAGAACTTTACTGTAATTAAATTATGAGGTCAAAATGTCACTTAGGCCCCCAATGCAAATTACCAAAGCATTATATTTAAAGAAATGCTTATGCAAATTAAGATCTGCTGTAATTCATCCTGAAGAATTCAATTTGTTTTCCTCAGCTAGTACCCTCAAATGTAGTTTAAAGGAATTAACACTTCAGGGATAAAGTCAGACTCATTTCACCTAACAATATGTCAAAACATTTGTGTAATGCAGGTGCAAATCAGGCTTTAGAAATAGATTAGAACACAGTTTGAACATTCTGGGATTTAATAAGATAAATCTTATGAGGAATGAAAAGTTGGTTTTACTATATAAAACATAAGTTAGCTAAAAGTACTTTAGTGTGTCAACTTGTGACCATATATTACTTATGTAATAATTTAGGTTTTCAGTATAGGAAATTATGACAATCCTGACCATTTTGAGTTTTACGACATTTTCAAAAAGCCATTTAAATGGACAGAAAATTGATAAGACATGGAAATGATAAACTTTTTGCAGAGCCCTGAGCCCTATGAATAGAGTTTTTAAGCATTAAATTATTGTCAAGTCACAGTATGTTCACAACTGGACAAATTCAATTAATGAGTATATTGATACTGCATGCAATTGCCATTAGCAATTTCTATGCATACAAACCTAAGTGGATATCTTAGATATGGTAACAATATTCCCAGAAATATAGCTGAGGTAAAACACTTGTTTTAGAATGCATCTAGCTTTCCTCTTGCTCTGCTAATAAATACTACTGTAATAACATGGTCTGTTAGAACACTAGATATTTTAGGAAAAAAGCAAATGAACACAGGAATTATCCCACATTAACTTGGTGAGATTTCACCAAAACCTTTTAAGCTTTTATTCTAGTTAGTACTTTTATAGTAGACAGTCGATTTTAATCGTGATTGATAGCTCAGTAACTTCAGAAATGATCTGTGATATTTGCTAGCCTACATGTCTCTGGCCTCTTTCTAGACATTTGAAAATCAGTGTTTGAAGCTGGGTACTAAAAAGGACATTTATATATTCCCCAGTGGGGTTAGGGATTTAGCTCAGTGGCAAGATGCTGGCCTAGCATGTGCAAAGACTTAATTTAGTCCTTAGCCCTGGAAAAAGAAAAAAGAAATAAATAAAACAAAACAAATATATTTCCCTAGGTAATTCTCAGTACACTAACTTGAGAATTATCTAATTAGAAGATACTTTTGATTGAATTCCTATAGTTATTGCAGTCCGAATTGAGCCTTTTATAAGCCACATTTTATGATCAAATTTTAAAAGTAATACAAATATTGCTCAATCTAATTTATATGATCACTGTCACAGCAGAAAACAGCAAGTTGCACACTAATACACTGAACATTTAAGGCTAAACATTTACCTTAAAATTTAATAAAAACTGTTGCTTCCTTTGAATACAGAACTAAAATATGCAACTGAACAAAACTGGTGAACATATACACATATTTTAGTATTTTTTCATATTCCTGTTCCTAATATCAAAAATGGGGGAAAATGAAAATTGACTAAAGTTGCTTTTTAATTTTTAAATTTCTTTCCAAATATAAGGCAGTGATTTTAAGTAAACCATACCCATGACTCACAGAAAAAAAAATGTGCTTTAGGTATACACTTTTAAACAGGTGCAGTGGTGCACATTTGGAATCCCAGCTACTTGGGAGGCTGAGGCAGAGGAGTATCACCAGTTGGTCAGCCTGGGCAACTTAGTGAAACCCTGCCTCAAAATAAAATAAAAAGGGATGGGGAATGTAGTTCAGTGGTAGAATGCTCCTAAATTCAATCCCCAGAACTGCCAAAATTAAGTGTAAACTTTTTTGCCCTGACATTAGTCCCCAACTTCAGATCAAGAGTATCAACCTGTCAAGAGCTGAAAAGAGCTGGAGAGAGGCCTGGAATTTATCAAATCTAACTTTTACTAAACAACAGTCATGTCAGTAACAATTCTGAGTTTCCCAGTTTCTGCTGAAACAGTGTTACTGACAGAATCCTTACTTCATGAAGCAGGTAGTGCAGTGGGACAGCACCTTAATATAGAACCGTAATCTCTGAAGTTCCACTTTTTGATTTTAAGACATGCTTCTCTCCTTAATAAGTTCTTCATATATTACCAGACAGCTATCATGTATCCCCCTTAGCTCCCCTTTGTCTCTTCTTCATGCTCTACATCTCATCAATACTAAAATGCACATTCTCCTCATGAAACATTTAAAAAAAATAACTGGAATATATTTTGAAACTGGTGGCTTATTATAGTTTAAGCAACCTTTTCTTCCTTAGTGGAACATAAATTGATAATTGTTGAAATTGTTGGCAATTAGGTTTGCTGAAATATAATAATTATCTCACTTCCTTAACTTTTTCAGTTAACCACAGAAACAAAACCATTCAGTTCAACTTCTTACCTTAGGTAGGAGCACTATTTAGCCAGTCTCTCTTTGGTTATGTTTTATAAAAGCTCAGTAGTAGAGTGCTTACCAAGCATGTGTGAGACCCCCTGGGTTCAACCTCCCCTACCCCCCACAAAATTACATGTTACTTTTAAATATTTGCATCGAAATCTCTTATTGGTCCTTTTTCTACTCTTTCATCACACAAATTAATATCTTTCATTGACAGTTCTTGAAAAGACAAATACTAGGTCTCCAAAGTTTATTCTCTAATGCCAAGTATCCCTAATTCCTTTTTGGTGGGTAACACTTTAAATTTTGTAAAATGGAGATACTAACACCCACCTACCTTATCAAGCTATTCTTTGAACAGGACACAATAATTAAACATTCAGTATATTGCTTGGTAGCTAGAAAGCACGCCACAACTCCTTCCCCTTTGGCTGATGTGACAGCTCTTAAAACGCAGCATTCATACTTGACCTGACATTTCAGATGTGTATTTTTAAGACAGCAGGATCCCCATGTTGTTTTCAGCAGTACACTTTTCTTAATATAGCTGAAGATTACACTCATTATTTTTAGTAATAGAATCACAATTGACATTAATCTACATATAAACAATGTTAAGCCATGTTATAGCTAACACCCTCCATTTTTATTTTCACATCCAAACTGCAAAACTATATCATTATTCTGATTCACTGTACCCTATTTGATTAAACATAACATACCATGCTTTTGGGTTAGCTTTAGATCCCAATTTTGACTGTTGATGCATTTATGCACTTCATATCCCAGATGTGTCCTCTATTCATGATATGATCTAATTCACAGGTAATGCCAGTGGGCAAGAAAAGTTGGGACATGTCATTGGGATCTAGCTTTTAGAAAGTAAAGACATTTCGACAAACATCTGGCTTATCTCATTCTCCACAGACTTTTTTTTTTTTTTTTAAATCCCCAACACTAAGAATGGAACCACAAGGGACTCAAGAATGGTAGGCAAGTGCTCTACCACTGAGTACACTCTGACCCTGAAGAGACTGCTAATGGAACCTAGTTAGTATGTATTTCTGCTTCTTCTTTATAAACTACATAGACAAAACATGGTTAAGAAAAACACTTAATACATCTGTTTCTACACACACTTTTAGGTTTTCAGCAACTGTTTTGCAAAATTGATGTTATTATTAAGGCAAATCTAAGTTAAATAAAGTGATTCAGAGCCATGCTCAGATGCCTTATATATTATGGATAATGGATATAAACAGAATGGAAGATATATGGTTTGTGAATGAAAGGATTCAGAGAAAGAATTGATTCTAGTGTAGAGAGGAACATTTGAAAAATTTTGAAAATTAGTTGATGCTTAAAATATTCTTGCGAAAATGAAATTATAGTAAAAGTAAATTATTTCAAAGCCCAATGTTTTAATTTGTACATTTTATTTTCAAATTTAAATATCAAATTAAACCACTCAGTGAACAAATATTAATCAAGCACCTGCTGGGTCCCGATTTCAGTGGCAAAAAAATAAAAGACCAGTTAAATGGTTGGCTTTATTATAAATACTGTAAGAACTTAAATAAACTTTGTTATTAATTAAAATTCATTTTATCTGAGGAAAACTATTTGTGCAATGAAAACCCCCAGCAAATGAAATTCAACCATATAAATTATAGTACCACTTCAAGAAATACCAAATAGATTAAAGGACTTCCTTTCACAACTAAATAGAGCTTTTGTTTCCAGAAAGCCAATTATAGTTTCATCTCAAAATTTATGTAACAGTGTACAAATGTATTCAACTAGCTATACAGGGGAATATGAACAGAATTAAACCTAAGAAAAACCATAAATTTAATAAGTTTAAGTCAAATCCTGTACATGTACAAAGTGTTGTATTAGTTTAATATAATATTTTAAAGATTTTAAGTATAATTTTTAAATGTGTATTTGAACTCAATAGGTAACTTCTAATATCAACAAGTTATAAAAATTTTGATAATCCAGGATATAAAAAAAAACCCAGAAAACTGGAAAGTGTACACTTAATGTCTACGGCAGTTAAAAAAGGAAAAACACAACAAATCACTTGATATGAGCTGTCTTCATTATGAGTCATATAGTCCCAATCATGATCATGTTTCAGCTGAGACTTTAATGTATGTTTTCATTCATCAGAATAAAGATCCCTCTTCCTATTTATTTTTTATGGTTATGTTGTAAAAGGTACATTTTACAAAACAAATTATTATGAAAAGATGTAATCTTTAAGGAAACTACTTTGTAGCATTTGATTCTGGTTTATGTCAACTATGGTAGGGTTTTATTTTATTTTATTTTATTTTTGCACAATAGTTATGATAACCTAACTGCCATCTTTCCTACTGAGGAGATGCTTTAATTCTGAACAGTAAAAAATCCTGATATTTTTGTCAGTTTCTAATATCTCAAAATACATAGAAAAAGGTAAATTTTAAGTCATTTTTCATTCCTGATACACAAACACATCAATGTCATAAATGTTTAATTTTCAAACATGATTTGGTAAATGTCAATAAACGTTCACTCTTATAGAAAAATAGGTTAAAAATGAAAAATTGAAAAATTTAAAACTCACTGGCTTTTTTCTACTCTAGTTCTGCTTTGGTAGCTTCAGTCTTTAGACATTTTTAAATACAGTATTTTATTTATATGAGAAAAGAATTCATCAACCCATAAAAATGAAATATCCAGGCCAGCAAACTGAAGGTAAAATCTACCCCACCTTGCTTTTTGTCTTACCTTAATTTGTTCATTACTTCATAAAGATAGATCTCAAAACTCTATCAAATTCCTCAGAGAAAAAGTGTTCCCATTGGGCCCCGAAAGTGTTCCGGATGCTGCCATAATCCATTTTTAAAAGTTTTCTCCAGTTAATCTTTTTGTCTACATTTTTAATCTACAAGTAAAATGATTTGCTATGGTTCTATTAAATTATTTGTTGAAAGCTGCAAAAGACACTTTAAATTCAGTCATACCATTCAGTTTGATATTTGCAAAACTTGTTTTCCCTCTAATTTTCATGTTGAAGAAATAATTTCACAATTTAAAATCAAAGTCAACACTGCAGTGAGGAGAGCTTTTCTACTTTATTACAAAGAGAAGAAGCCTTTATGTGGTCAGAAAATACAAGATTGATCTTTTTTTCTCTTCCTATGAAACGCTGCTGTTCAAACAGCCAGAGTGAATTGTCTCAGTTCACTTCTTTAAGTCCCATCACATTCACTTGGGTATGGATGTCCTTGGCTGCTGAAAATCTGGCCCTTTAGTGCACAGGGCGACAAAGTCCCCTGACCAGCAGTTCCAGAATGTCCCATTTTCATATATTGCATCCATGCACACCTCCTAAAAATGAGGTACAGCAGGGCAAACATTTTCCAAAATAGATGTCATATATATAATATATACACATTCGTACATACATACCTTTATTCATGTGATGTCCAAAAATTTAAAAAAAATGTACACATTTATTACAAAATCGTAACAAAGACTGGACAGTGTTTTGCTCATTCTGGAAAGATGAAGCTCAGTAATAACACAACCCTGGAGACCATCCAGAGATTGTGGCAATATCATCCTTTTAAACAGTCAGATATTCTTGCGTTAAGCTTGGCGAAACTGCCTTTCAAAAACAGAAGGGGAAGTAAAATGAAGGAAGCAGACCTTGCTCATCTTTCCAAATGAAATACGAGAAGGATCTTCACATAAAAATGCACAAACATTTGTTATTTTATTACCAATAGTGCTACAATGAACAAAGCAAATTTTGTGGTCTAATTTTGTTGAGTCTTTTGTGGGTTTTATTTTTTACATATAAGAAACTAAATGGTAAACTTCTGTCAGTATACTTGCTTGTCTTTACAGACCCAAGTCTGTCTGCTGGCAAAAATGAAAATAAATGAAAAAATTCAGACCCTGCTCAAACTAGAGAAAAACAAATTACAAATTTAGTTGTTGGGCAGCACATAATTAGTAAGGCAGGACCTCAAATGGTGACCCTTTGCGTAAGCCAATTGCCAGATCCTCAAGGAATTACAACCAGGGTGCCTGAGCCACATCAGTTCTGCAGTTATGTTGAGTATTGTGCTGAGACAGCCATACCCCAAGAAAAGGGAAGTCTTTTTAGAAGGCTTGTTGAGCAGGGTTGTAGTTGAAGGTGGATGGCAGATGAGGCCGTTCTTCTAATTTATCATATTCCAGATGGAACTCCTACCAAAAAAAAAAAAAAAAAAAAATTCATGAAATAGATGATTTCATCTTTTTGATCTCAAATTTTTATCAGAATACATTTTACCATATGAACCAATTAAAATAACTACATAAGAATGGAAATACAAAGAAAACTGTGATTCTATTTTATAAGTACAAAATTGTAGACTTTCTGCATCTAAGTTGAGACTATTCATGAACATTTAGTAAAATGTTATAACTTTTTACTTAAAAGGAGAAAAATCACTAAACATTTAATGCAAAGCACTGAAGATTATAGTGTATTTTAAAAAAAGACCATTTCATACTCTCAAAAGTACAAAAACCTAAAAATTTACTTTTTGCTCATGAAAAAGTTCAAAATGAAGATTTTTCCTATATGTCTTTATCATGCTTTATTTTAAACAAGTAAAATTCTTCTAACTTCATAAAAATCGGAGGATAGTGACCTTAAAACTCACACTCCAGAACTACCCATTTCACAAACTCAAAACCCCCGAACTTAGAGATAATTTAACTGCCAAAGCAAGACAGTACTTTTGCTGTAGGCATATCCGATAATTAGACTGTTCATTTTAAGCAAACTTTCAAAATACTCCATGAGCTTTAAAATTTAAGAATGGCAATTTTTTCAGACTCCTTTCCTCCATGCTTAAAGAACAGAAATGCAAATATAACTATATATACTGGGGGGAAAAACAACAAACACCTCTGCAGCTGCAAAACACAGACACTCTAAAATTACTAATACTATAACCTGAATTTAATTAGCACAGACTATCACTACATATTTCCATATAAAGATTCTCTCAATATGAATTATGTATTTAAAGATTAAACTAGTGACATTTGCAACCATGCGTTAACATATTTTACCTGTGTCTAGTTTCAAACTGATTTCATAATGAATGTTTCCATTATTAAATTAAAATGAAAACTGAAGTCATGTAATCAAAATTTCAGATACAAAATCACGTATTTGAAGTATATTACAACTATAGACAAACCACTTACAATTACTAAAAGCCTAGTATGTGCCAAAACTAGAGATATGGCTAATTTTATCCCAAATTTTTATATTAAACTCAACAGTAGATATTATTTTCACTTTGCACCTGAGGAAACGAAGTTCACATGTAACTTACCCAAGGCATATAAGTGGAACTCCTAGGATTAGGATCCAGACCCATGTGACACCAAAGCTTTTGTCTTTTCTAGTGTAACACATTTTTTAAAATACGTTTATCCCAAGTTCCAAAACAAATTTACTTCAAATATATCCAATCCAAAAGTAATTTTGAAAAAAATTGTTTCATGATATTAGTTTATAAAGTAAGAACACTGTTGTGACTCTGGCTTTTTAAAAAGGTTCTTTTCAGATGATTCATAGTATGAAGGTTATTTGCTTAACAGTAAAAACTAACAAATACCAAAACTACCACAGCCACAGTATCTGCCTAATGAATTATGGTAGCTGCCTTTCGCTCTTCCCTACCCCTACCTAGGAACTAAAAGATTTTTATTGTTTGACTGAAGCTGATTATCCAAATTAGTAATTTAAAAAATCATTTTTTAAAATCATTCTTTTGAAATTTAAAACTGGCATATTAGTTTTCAAAATGTATGTAGCATAAAAAGCCTATTTGTAACTTTTACAAATGATAAATTTTAAGTTACATAAACTAAAATTTCATTCACACAGATGAACTACAATGAATTATTATTAGAATTTAAACCAGGCTAGTTTTATTAGTCTACATACATTTTTACCCCCACATTCTAGAAAAAGATTAGTTTAAACCTAGGGAGCATAAATATTTTAATAATTAAAAAAAAACTTCAATGGAGATTATACAGGTCATATTTAGTCTTCCATGTATTTTCTCCTTTTAAAAATATATAAAGCTTAAACACATTGCTTTGGTTCACAAATCTTAAGTTGATTATTGGTAAGATCTCTTACATGTTTGTAAAATGTATACATATAACTACATACATGCACATCTTTGAACATTTCTTAGGAGCAAAAAATGTGTCTGTACATTATTACCTAATGCTTGCAATAGTGCAAAACTCCTAGCAAGAGTGTAATTAACATCTGATAGACAAAACAAACAAAAAAACCCACTTTTATTCATTTGCTTTAGGAACAGAATATTTGCTTTTTAAGTAACTTTTTAATGACTTGGTTTTCCCAGTAATAAAATTAAGTTATATACTCTCAAAAGGTTATTTAATTCAAGCAGAAATGAAATTACACACTGGATTCAAAGGAACCAAATAAGTAATTATTGCAAAGACAATGTTACCAGTGATCTAATTATATAGAAACTTATACTGTATGAATGTTTCCACAAATTCTCACAAAATTTTGGCTTTCTATTACTAATGAATCCATATTAATTTAAATCTTAGGAAGTAGCAAACTATCTTAAATATAATTATGAGTAATAATTTTGAAGAAAAGCATATATTATGAAAATATAAAAATGTACTAATATGTATCAGCAAAATTAATGAAAAAAACCCACATGTATATCAAGCAATGATAAAAAAAAATCCTTAGTGTAACAAATCCTATTAGATCTAAAGATGACTGGACTAAAAGAATTTCTCAAATTTTCAAGTCTTTAATTGAGAAAGAGAGGCCGTATCACCTGAAAATTCACTGTGGAAGAAATTGTTTTAAAAATGTGTTCATTAAGATTATGTATATGCTATTTGAATTATCACAATCTGATATTAGTGAGACGAGTAATTCTAGCAAAATTATATAGGGTGATATCATCATGCAAGTGGCCAACAAATTGTTAACTTGAGATTTCTTAGAGAAGAATAATATTTCTCAAATCTTACTTTCCCACTTAACAGCTAAAATTTTTAAAACTAAAGACAAAAGCTCAACTAAAAATGATATCAGATAAAATAAGTCAAAATAAGTTTTAACTATATAAACTGTATTATATATACTTAATATATATTTTAGATATAATTTTCTTTAACATTTATCTGAATGACGAATTACTTTTGTTGGAAAGTTAAAAGGGCTCTACATTAATGTTTAAGTTATTTCTGAATTTTTAGCTTTACAAGGAGAACTTAATTATGGAAAACTAAATTTCTCACAAAAGTTATTTTCCTGATACATGTCTAACTAAAATTTAACTACAACTACACAGCTGTATATTGCAAACATTTATTCCTTTTTGCATATATAGGCTTGAAATTTACAATGATACTGAGCAAAAAACTTCAATTATTTATAAGTAGAATATTTTCCCCTCCAAAAACACCCTCTCCCCCATAGTATCCCTTAATTCGGAATTAAGTGTGGAGCAGGACCAGTGTCATATCTGACATAACTTGGGAGCTTGTCAGAAATTTTCAGACCACCTAGACTTACTAGATCAGAAACAGTCCAGGTATGGCTTAGTAATCTGTATTCTGATCAGTTACATTTTTTCCATGTTTGAAAGAATGAAGTAGTAAGCTATCACAGTGATGATAAAAATAATAGCAACAAAACTGCCACAACTACTACCATGTATCAAATACGATGACTATACTCATGATATATATGTATGCATGTCTGTGTGTTAAATTGCATTTAATCTTCATGACAGCCTAGAGGAAAACAACATCTACATTTTACAAAAGAAGAAATAGGCATAGAAAGGAAACTTGCACAAGGTTAAAGCATGAATAAAAGTTAGCAACCTAGTGAGACCCTGTCTCAAAAGTATAAATTAATATGGGCTGGTGATGTGGCTCAGTGGTTAAGCACCCTGGGGTTCAATCCCTGGTACCCACCCCCTCAAAAACAAACAAAATACATGACATGTAGGCTATGGCTTTCTGTGATAACATACTTCTTAAATAGGTAAAATACATAATGTCCCATGTATTATTTTTTAATTTGCACAATTATTTCTATCCAAAATTTTAAATCATACATTCTTTTGGAAGCCAAGATATTCATATTAACTTTAATATTTAACTCATTTAGTATATGGACTTGATTTGAGAAGTAAAGAAATCTGAAAAGAACAATAAAAATAAGATTTAGCCTGCTATTTGTTTTTTATTTTGGTGTTTGTGTTGGGGTTACTTCTTTTCTTGATCCAAGTTCTACATGAAATCTTGAGATATCAAACTTTTTTGTTACAGATATATCTGTTAAGCATTTTAAACTGTTTTCTTAAAATGTAAGTTATCAGTTTACTAAAGCTGATTCAAAACCACAAACCAACTCAAAACTAATAACTAAAACATTATCCAAAGAACTGATTGTGAGCATTGTTTGTTTAAATTTTATTGGTTTTAAGTAAATTTAACTACTGAGTTTACAATCCTAAGAATCAATAATAGAAAACCAATTCAGGAAAATAACTGGTGAAATTGGATAATACAGGCTATATTCTTAACTGAGTAGACTTAAGTACACGCAAGGTAGTGGACACATGTGAAATATGTTTACACTGATGGAAATTTTAAACATGGGACAGTTATAAGGGCATTTTCGTGAGGCAAAAGTTGCAAAACCAAAATAAAACAATCAACTTTTCCGCACAGCCCATTTCCCCCTCATATTTAGCATAGTTGTCACCGAAGTAGTAATGGTTAATCCTTGCAAATTTCTTCCTTTAAATGATTTGCAAATAAACATTCATGTATTTTTCCCATAATGAGTGCAAATATAAAAAAGCCTTTTATGTACTCCTTTTAGGGAAATCTCATCCTTGCTTACAGTAACAATAACATGAAAATACATGACTTGTCCTGTAAAAGGGTATCTTTATTTTACAATTCATTAGACAAAAAAAAAAAAAAAATTTCAAATGTTATAAAGTCTTGTGCAAATTTACAAATCTCTTCCCAAGTTTACCTATTATAGTGAAATTAACTCTTTTTACATTGTCCTAGAGAATCAAGTCAAGCAGGTAGAGAAAAAAATGATGTGGGTAGATCTGGCACATTATTGGAATGGACATATTGGTACACATAAACAGAATAAAAAGCACACTTCTTTTTTAAAGTCTAGATTTACACAGTTGCACGTGGAAAAAAATATACCTTAGCTACTTTCCTCCAGTTAAGACAATCAAAGAAGTAATATGTTCCCCTCTCGTATGTATTGGTTTTCATTGTTGGTTCCATGCCTGGTGCTCTGGTAATCCATACTCGTTCTTCTTTGTGATATCTCCAATCACGATTAAAACTTCAAATTTTAAAAGAAAAGGGTAATTATTTCCTGTGGCTCATATCAAACATTTCCTATATTTTGAAAAACCTTTCTCAGAAAAAATTACACACAAAAATATACATAAATATGGATTCTTCTTACAAGGCTTCTGAGTCTTTATTGTTATTAAATACAACACTAATGGAATATAGAAAAATAATTTTTAAATTTATCCAGAAAGCAAATTTATTACTAAACCCCATACCTTTATTTAACGAAAGTTAATTTTTTATGCAAACAAATGAGATGTCAAAAGTCCAGTGAGTAATAAAAACTTGGGCAGACCAAATAAAGATTCAACATGTTCTAGAAACTTCATTCCTAACTTGCTCTTCTGAATACTCAATAGAAATTGAGATGTTTATTAAAACAAAACCCCAACTATTTATATTATTTGGTAAGAAACTAAATACAAAGTATTTTTGAATTAAACTTTTAAATTGATGTAATTTTATAACAATGTTGAAAACAATATCCATTTTGAAAAATTTAATGACTGTATTACTTTATTTTTTTAACTCAAATATTATCAATCCTAAATTCTCAAAATCTAAGAGTTCTCAAAATCTTATTAGAGTTCATGCAAAAACTAGTGAGGATTTATACAACTTAAAAATTGTGGAATATTCAGAATTGGTTAATGTCCCCCAAAAGGGACATTAAAGGCATCATGTAAATAAACACTTCCCTTCCAATACAATGAGGTAGTTTTTAGACATAAAGACAACAATGGCTAATTATAGATGGATGAGTCAATTTACTTATGAACAAATTAAAAGGAACAAATGATAATTCCTATTTTATAAAAATGAGGGAAAATGGGAAATTTCTCTCAATTGAAATAAAAATTTATACAATTCATTATCAACACAGTCATTTTAAATACATTTTGAAGTATTAGATTCAAGGCCATTTATAAAAACATAATTAGAAAAACTATAATAATGTTTTTATATCATATGTCCTTATGATAATACTAGGATAATATGGACCTTATTTTATAGCACTTCAAAACACACAACAAATAGGCACAGTGCCTTGCCTATATAATAATCAACAAATATTTATTGGTTGATGAAATTCGGTTTCTAATTAATATATGTGGTTCCATAAGGACTAAAAAGAACCACAGGCATACCTTATAATTCATACATTTAACAAAATGATTCACCAAATCTGAGTCAAGTTGATTGTTTTCTTATAAATTTAGCATTATTTAATTGTGAAATTCTTTTTATATATACGATTATGAAGCCACGGTAATTATATAATTTCAATCTAAAGGTATTTTATTAAATGTAAAAATAAATTTGTTGATAAAGATTTTTACTCAATATGGCATTATAATTTTAAAAAGTTTTCGTAATAGTCAAGATTCACTATAATAAAAAAGTGATTAAAAAACTTTCAACATACAGCTCTACTGCAGCTAAAAGTTGTAATACGTCTCCTCCATTCATGTAATAGAGATAGAAGAGAAGGTCTTCTCCATATCGACCAAGTTTTATTGCAGCCAGCTAGAAAAGAAAAATTATTCTGAAATGTTAAATAAATCTAAAATCTTAACATATAATTGCTACCACTGACGTTAAAAAAAAAAAGAAAAAGAACAAAGGAAAGATACACAGAAACTTATCATTTCATAGCAGGTAACTGGTTAACTCAAATGACAACAATTATGTCTGTTACTTCTATTTGATAATATCAATGGGAAAAAGCTAAATAAAAATTTTCAAGTGAAACCAAATATTATCATCTCACTACAAGGATTTAATATCCAATGTGGCAATAACACAAGAATATTGTGCTCAAAGATCTAGAACTCGTATTTAAGTCCTAATTCTATGACCACATTCAAGTTATGAGCTTCGGTTGCAAAATGTGGAAAAAGACACCTATGAAAGTTACTAAAAAGTAAATGAAATTAAATGAGTGAGGGTTTATGAAAGAATCATGTATACAGAAGGCTTATAATAAGTGTAGACTGAATCTATACCTGACAGTGATTCACAAATCACTTGGTTCTGTTTTCAGATGGGAATACAAAATTATGATTTAAGTGACTGAAGAATGACTATATTTCTCTTCACAAGGTAGAAAATAACCAGTCACCAAACTATAAGTGAGTTCAACAGTCTCAAATTTTCAAATTAAAATAAACCTTAAAGGCACCCCAAAACAACAATAACAAAAAATGTATCTGTTTATCTGATGTTTTACACCTAAGTGTTTACTTGGCTGTCACACATTCTTGAATGTCATTTTTCTCCCCATTCATGTCACCCCTGTTCAGGTGGCGGTTACCAAATGCAACCAATTTTCAGCATTTCTCAAACTGGTCTAAGGAAATGTTCTGCAACCAATATGTAAACTGGAGCAAAAGAGTTCTATAGTAGAGATGACAGAATATCACAAAATCCACAAATGAAAAATACCACACTCCCTGTTATCATAATTCTTGTTTTCCACGTATTCAGACAATTAAAAGACATCTTGGGATATATTTCTCTCTTTATCTGCCTGTCCACAACATCAATAACCATTTGACCATACAACTGTGTGGTACATAATCAGAATGCTGTCATTTAAATACAGACTCTCTCTCTCTCTCTCTCTCTCTCTCTCTCACACACACACACACACACACACACATTTCCATTAAGTCATCTTTTCACAATTTCAAAAATTTAGATTTCATATTTTTTTCATTTGAATTTTTTTCTAATGGAAATGAACTCTACCATTTTCTTTCTTACAGTGAAATAAACAGATAAAAGCTGTAATCTGTTAATCACTTTATAATTAGAACTGTAGGTAATTTAAACAAAGTAAAAGAAAAAAAGCCAAGGTCATAAATAATTTTAAAAGATGTACAGTTGTTCCATTAAAAAACTGCACCTATGTACTATTTTTAAGAAAAACTCTTTCTCATGGGTAAGGCATAAAATAAGAATATCAGAAGAAAATTTATCAAATTTTCCATAAGTTTATTCCCACTGAATGTGGTTATGGTTACATCCTTTTATTAACCGTGAGAAATATTTTTACCAGTCCTAACATTGTTTCATTTTTAAACTACAATCTAGGACTTTATCAAAAGATTAAGATCATAAACAAAAATAGAAATAAAACTGTCATATAAGTTGAATGAAGATACAAAAGCATATCCCCAAGACCACTGTTAATTATTTTAAAAATATTATGCTGTCTAAACTGAAAAGCGGCACCTGAAAAATAGATAAAATTCATGCTGACTGAGTAGAATAATAAACTACACTCACCTTATCCCTAATGTGAATGTTCGTTAAGTACTCAGATGGAACATGGAAGTCTGGATAATAAAATGAAAAAAGCCTTATTAACTGATTCTCAGTTATAAATATCTTTAAAAAAGTTCTCAACATAAACAGCTTCTCCTACCTATGTCTTGAGGTCGACAAGGTGAAGATGCCCAGGGTGATGCAAATTTGGGGTAGAGATTTCTGAATAAGGGGGGAAAAAAACCACTTTGAAATCCAAAGTAGAAAAACAAATTTCTAATCTAATTTCACAAAAACTAGGAAAAACAGACCTCAAATATAAAATGACCATCTTTACTTCTAATTTCTTGGGTTTACTATGACTTACACAGCAGAAAACTGAAACATATATCTATACATATGAAAAATGCAGTGGGATTGCTTCTCTCAGTATTCCTGTAATAATATAAACAAGTTATCACAATATTTTTAAAAAGTATGATTCAAATTTCCTATTTTTAAGTGACTTCAACTAAGAATGCTTTAAATTCATCAATATTATGCCTTCAAGTTAAATTACTTTCCCATTTATGTGCCCCTCCCCCAATAGTAAGAGCAAATTTCAAATTCAAATATTTACTGAGTACCTATTATATGTCTGGCACTGCTTTAGGTGCTTGGGATATATAAGTAAACAAAACAAAGATTACTGACTACATAAAATTTACTTTCTAATTAAGTGTGAAAGATTAGAGATGCAGAAAATTTAGGATAATATATAAATAACCCACGTTAGGGGAAAAGAAATGATTGCATAATTAAATCGGGTGGTCAGTTTAGGTACCATTGAGAAGGTCAGATCTGGACAAAGACTGAAGGAGATAATCATATTATCTACCAGGTAGAAACTGTTTTAGTTAGACTCTTCTTAGATCAACTAAGTCAGGAACATGATTGAAATCTTAGGTATAGCAAGAATGCCAGTGAAGATGGAACACAGTGAACAAATGAAAAAGCTTTTGAGGTAGGGTTTGGGGAGATGAAATGACTAGGCAAGATGTTGTAGGGCTATAAAAATTGGGGGGGGGGGGGGTTAATTATAATGAAACCATAAACCCTTAATGGGTACTGAGTAAAAGAATAACTTATTTAAAAAGGATTGTCCTGGCTGCTACAATATTTAGAAACTAAAGAATTGTGAATACCTGATGATTGGTTAACAGAACAGCCAGACAATAGAGGATGGATGTTGATTCAAATCAGACTGGTAGCAGTTTAAATATATACATAATCTGATCACAAATTATGTATATATTTTGGAAAAAGACTAGATATAGGGTACAAAAGAAAAAGGGAAGTTAAAGATGATATTAAGCTTCTGGAAGTATAAACCAAGATTAGGAAGGCTACAGATGCACTAAATTTGAGCAAGATCATCTCAATAATATTTAATTGAATCTGGAAATCTCAAGTCCAGGAGAGAAGCTGGAGAGGGTTCCTCAATATATATAGTATTTAAAACTATGAAACTGGTCTCTAAGGGAGTAAATAGATAAAAGAAGAAGACAAAAAGGTCAAAAGAGAAGGAGGTATCAGCAAAAAAATAAATAAATAAAAAGAATCAACCAGTGAAATCAGATAAGAATTGTGCCTTCCAATTCAAGGAGAAAGAAATTCTAGAAGAAACCACTGAATTTACTAATGTTGGAGGCTATTTGGTGACCTTCATAAGTACAGTTTTAGTGAAATGGTGGGGACAAAATCCTGATGGACAAATTGGAGAAACAGACGATTATTCTGAACAGTTTTGCTTTGAAGAGAATAAAGAAATAGGATGTAAACTCATCAAAGAAGGAGGCTGGACCAAGACAAGATTTCTTTTTTAAAATGGGAGAAGTAGTAGTATATTTGAATGCTAATGGAAATAATTAAGTGTGAAAACTGTCATATCCTTGAATTTTCAAGAGAGTGTTAGAGTAGAAAGTAAAACAGTAAAAGACAAGAATAAAGTAGTTGCAGATGGCAGTAAAAGTGCCCATGTTCTTTTTTTTGGTACCAGGAATTGAACTCAGGGGCACTCAACTACTGAGCCACATCCCCAGTCCTATTTTGTATTTTATTCAGAGATAGAATCTCACTGAGTTACTTAGTGCCTTGCTTTTGCTGAGGCTGGCTTTAAACTCGCAAAACTCCTGCCTCCGCCTCCTCAGCCACGGATTACAGGCATGAGCCACTGCGCCTGGCCCCATGTTCTTTTTTGATTGATCCACCCTCCTTCTTAGAAAAGTACACATAAAAAGCAAGGTCATCATCTGAGAGTAAGGACAGGGGGAGAAGGTATTAGGGGTTTGCACAAATGTAATATAGTTGTTTAGAAAAGAAAAAAGAATAGACTAGGCATCCCAGGTATAAGTAGATCTGGCAAAATTAAGGATATGCTTTTGAGGTTCTTGGCCATAATGAAAGGCAGTAAAGCTGTATGACTTTACTCTGAGTTCGCAGCACACTTAGGAATAGAACAGGCAGAAAAATGACCAGGCTGTAGTTACATGCAAGTGTTACAAAGTGAAAGAGGGGCAAAGAAGTTAAGGGTATATGTAAATGAGCAATTATGACTGACCACAGCATTTAATGAATGAGAAGGAAATGAGTTCACAAAAGGGAAAGACGGACAGGTATACCAAGGAACGGTGAAAATGTATAAGAATCAATGGATTAAAGGTCCCAAAGGAGTGGGCTGGGGTTGTTGCTTAGTGGTAGAGTGCTTGCCTGGCAAGTGTGACACACTGGGTTTGACTCTCAACATCGCATATAAACAAATAAACAAAATAAAGGTCCATCAACAACCAAAAAAATACATTTTAAAAAACAAAAGGTCCCAAATGATTATAAGAGTTCTAATACTAGAGGGAGGGAGACAGAAAACAGAAGTAGTGGTCAAAGCATAACAGCATCACTTAAAATGATGCAAAGACTGTAATTATTAGCAATGACAGATCAAAAGGATAACGTAAGGTGTGGCTGAAGTATGAGAAAACAAAGTTTTTGGAAAAAAGACATTCAAGGAACCAAGATTTCAGGATTTTTTTAAAGAATCACATATACATCTATAATAGTGGACCCAATTATAAGAGGAATAATAATACAGATGACGATGAATCAGGTACTAATATGACACAAATAACCCAAAAAGTAAGCAGGTAACAATAATAATGAATGTCAGCAAATGATATAATTTGGTGATACGATAAAAAGCTACAAGTTTAAGATTAAATAGTAGAAATATTATACACAAATGTGAAAAAAGAAAAAACCAAACTTACTCAGGAGAGTTCAGATTGAGGCCTAATGTTGTTAAGTCACTTCCTAAAGCAAGATGTACCATTCCTGGGTCTGTCTCTGCTGCCCTGATAAATGTTAACAGGCCAATCATTCCAAATTGGTCCGTCACCATTCCTTGAGGAATGTTAGTAACCCGACCTGGATAAGAAAAGTCATTTTTATTTGTGTGGAAAAAGTAAAGAAAATGCATTTTATAATATCTTTGACATATTTATAGAGTCCCACCATCAGGTAACACCTGGATCCCTTTTTTCTGCTGATTATTATTTTGTGTTGTTGAACTTTTATCTCCAGGGAATTTGGGTCCATCTGTACTTGAAGTTGGCTTGCCAGATGTATTCAAATTCTAGCATGAAAAACATTAAATGTGACATTAAAATGCTTTAAGTACACAAATTCAAGTCAGTATATTAATGCCTTACTATTCATTCTTTACCATATTTAAATTGGTAGTACATTTTTACCTGCTTTTCAAGTTCTACATGAAAATTTTGTTTCCATAATTGTCCCATGGTATATGAACAAATCCCATACCATCCACATTTAAAGATTTAATGGACAAAAAATCCAGGGAAAATATTCTTAACTATATTGGATCTTAAACCAATGAGAAAAACCCCTCTCAGGGGCTTCTGCTTTGAGATACACTATTAGTTACACTCTTTGATATTTTCACTTAGAAAGCAACCTCTAAGACTAGCTAGAAACACGGACTTTAAACAAGTTAAACTTATTAGAATTCTTACCCAATCATCTTTTTTATTATTGACTTTAATAATATACAAACTCACATCACACATACAAAAGGCTATTTTCAGTGAAATGTGGAACAAATAAATACATTTGTTAAGTCATAAAGAAGCTGAGTTGGCTGAATCAACACAGGTATAAAAATGTGTATAAAGATTCTTCAAGGAGAAAACTTACTCAAGAAAAACACAGCTCCTTAGAAGGCTATATTATCAAACTTCATGGGATCCAGCTGACAGGGACTACAATAAAAGTCTAAATTAACTCTGAGAAGTTCAACAGAAATTTGCATACCTATATGAAATAGGAAAAAAATAGGCTATCTTCTAAGTTATAAAGCTTTTCTGCATTCTTCAGAAGTTAGGTTATTACAGATATTCAAGATAAACAGTTTCGTAATAGTATTTAGTAAGTAACTGTTAATATAAATCTGAAGGGAAGAAAATTATATCACTCACATATACAATTCTCAGTTACTTACAGATTTACTGTCATCATTACTTGATGTTGGATCTTTATAGCTGGAACCAGGTAATGCTGGAAAATCTTCATTGTGTATTGAGAAGTCCTGGGATTGCTCATTTGCTGGTTTTGTTACCATTCCAACTATGTAATAAAAATAATCCAGAGAATTGCAATTGATATTCATGATATTTTGCTACATGCTATAAAAGCATACTTCAAAAAACTAGTAATCAGGACAGCAATGAAGAACTAAATTTTGGTGTACTGATTAACAATTCAACACACAAAGTAATACAAGGGAAATTAGTGGTAATCCTGTAATTCTAATCTAATGCTGTACATAGGTTCTTAAAAATATGATTTGATATGATATTGGTAAGGATTATTAAAATTTTTGGTTTAAAAACATGCTTTAAATATTTGACTAAATATTATAAATACTAGTTAACTTTCAAATAAAAAATGAACAAAATAAATTTTAAAAGAACATGGAAGTATTCTACTTGAAAGTAACTTACAGAGTGAGCAAATTGCAATTATAAAACAACTCCATATTATTTCAGATTTTCTTGGATTCCATGTTATAGATGTAAAACATGCAAGATCTGGGAAATAATCCTCCCACTATACTTGGCATTAGTCGGGCCCTTATTGGAGAACAATATGCAGTTTGGGGCTCCACAATTCAAGAACGATATGGAGAAACTAGAGATGGTCCAAGAAGAGCAACGGGAATGATTAAAGGGATGAAAAAATGGACCTATGAGGAAAGGTTAAAAACATTAGAGTCTCAACTGAGAACTAAGCAGCTAGGTACTCAACTTCCCGGACAGATCAATTTTTGTTATTTTTGGAAGATTAATTTAGAAACTTTAGAATATGAACAATAAAACTTTGCCTTTTTTACATATTCTGAAAGACACAGAAATTGTTCTTGGTTGATAATGGGAAAAATATTATTAGTTCTACTTTAGAATAACTGATGAATTGATCCCTTTTCTAAATGCATTGTTTTGCTCTTTGTCTCTATTAGAAGTCTTCCCAAAAGGAACCAACTATGTGGCAGAATACGGGTATACCGCCATCACAGAATTTTCACGTCAAAACTGCTATACTGTTGTTGCATGATTCCCTCCCTTTATTTTTATTTAACTTTTATTAGCCAAATCCTTTATCTATTAGCACAGTGAAAAAGGATAATGAAGGGTATTAATGATGATCAAGAGTCTACATAAACTATTATATATTCCTTGAACAGTGGTTCTCAGTAGGGGTTATTTTTTCTCCCAGGGGACATTTGCCAATGTCTGGAAACAACAATGATTGTGCTGGCAGCTTGTGGGCTTAAGGCAGGAATGCTGCTAAACAGTCTATACAAACAGGATAGCACATCCAAATCCCCTGTCTACAAAGCATTATTGAGTCCAATGTCAGTAGTGTGAATGTCGAGAAACCTTGGCTTAAAGAAACGTCTTCAATGTATAGACATTTATTTTTAATAACTAGGAATATATGCTTTTGAAAAAATGTGGGATCAATTAAGGCAAGTTTTAAAAGGCAGACCACATAACCCCTTAGGTGAATGCAGAGATATCAGCAGAAAATAACTTCTGAATAACAATAAGGACTTCCTTTTGGGTTTCTGTACAGTTTTACAGTTTACATATTCTGAAAGACACAGAAATCCTTCTGTGTGAATACTGACGAAATTATACTAACCTGATTGGAAAACACAAATATATATATTTACATATATAAACACACACACACATGCATACGTACATATGTGTACATGCAAAAGAAAGTTTGCATTGGCCATCATAAAAAAGCTTAATTACCATATGGAGCTCTTCCAGCCAAGGGGTTTATTAATGGAGTTGGGTTACCACTTCCTTCCCTTCTGTTTCGGTCTGCTAATGCTGGAAAATCTGAAAGGTCCAATCCTGTCACATTTTCACTTCCATCTAAATAATAAGAAAGAATAATATTTATTGGTTCCACAAACATTTAAACCAAGATTGTAAAACCCAATCACAATATAAATTGAGACAACAGTGCCTTGTTCCTAAATAATGCAGAGCACTGTATTAGGTTATATGGAGGTGCTCAAAAGATACTTGTGGAATGATTTCATGTTAAAGAATTTCATGAACAACTGAAGAAAACAATATGCAACCAGTGTATTAAAACCCCAAATCCTGGAAACCTAAGAGAATATGGAGTGAGACTGTATATTATTTCCCCCCCTGGAAAATGGCAACCTAAATTTATAGCTTATTAGCTAACAAGAGGGAGATTGTTGTAAATGATATCTTCATTATATTTGGTGGAGGTTTTATCTGGAATGCTTGGGAGCTTCAGTTACACACATATGTGACAATAAAATTACCTCCAAATGGCTAGAAAGAGACTGGGGACAGTGAAGAACACCTGAGGACTTCTTCCCTATAACCTACTGGTTTCATATACAAATATGCGTGTGTGTGTGTGTGTGTGTGTGTGTGTGTGTCTGTTTGTCTATTCTGGGGACAGAGGATTCCCATGTCTGGGGAGTGACTGGGAAATAGATCAACCTCAGAAGTTTGTATTACCTATTACACAGTAGGCGCTCAATAAATATATACTAAATATATGAAACTTATTTTTACTCACTTAAGCCAGTCTGCTTCCTTTAAAATTAAAATTTAATCCAACTTTTCTCCTTTGCCTACAGTAATCATCTCTTGATTTTTTTCAACTTTTAGTATTCTTACAACCTTTATTTTAATTTTTGAAGAACCTAATTTCCACACCTCCAATTCACCCTATGCTACCGTTTTAATTTTTATTTCATTTTTTGCTTTATAACTATTTTCAAATTTTTGCTATTATCAAATTCATTCTCATTTTTCTCTGAATTTTGTAATTAAAGGAATCTCAACTATTATCTTTGATTATTTTGTTTAAAGAAAAAAAGCCACTCCATTAATACAGGTGATAATATAAAACTACAAGGGTAAAGATAAATGATTCATACCCCCATCGTTTAAAAATTAGTTTATAAATTTTCAATTAAATATACTATTATGTGAACAAGACAATAGAAATTTTAAAATTACATATTGTTTCCACTTATAAAATAATATCTTAAATTATCTGATTACACAATAATTACAAACTTTGGATATATGTTAACTTTTAATATGACTTTAGGACTTACAAGATGCAATTCAAAATTGCCATTATTTGAGAATATATTTTAACCTAAAAAGTTAATAAACTCCCAAATTTGTATTTTTAGGGAAAAACTTGAAAATAATTTTCCCACATTAAAAACACTCAGTTAAAAGAGAATTTTAAAAAGAATTCTAAAATTTTATAGCAGTGTACAGAACCATAATTCAGAATCTAAGATGATACTGTCAAATACACTGTTACTTTATGTTCCATTTGTGGAAAAACCTGACTGAACTGTGGCATGCAGCCTGATTTCACAGATAATTATAATATAAAAATATGTACATTTTAGAAACAATGAGATATAGTACTTTGTAGTATTTTAACACCTTGAACACAAAACCACCACATACAAATGCTGAATTTGGAATTTTTTTCAAATGATTTAATTATGGTCAACCTATGCTGCTGAGCATACATTAACATTTAAAAATTAAAAGCCCATAGCCACCAATGACATTTCCTTATTAAATTTTCTCTCATGCTTCCAATATATACACCATTTCACTAATTGTTCTTTCACCTACTTCCTCCTTTACAAGTCTTTCTCTCCCAGAAATCCAGCCCAATTTTGCTCCTATAATCATAACAACGTCCTTTATTTCCTTTCTCAGGAAAGGGTCTGGAGGCAAGGGTGAAGAGAGTAAAACCTAAAGCAAAATAGCAACACTGCTCCCTATTTGCTTCTGGCTGAAGCAGTTGATAAAAGAAATAAACCAACAGACTGCAGGAACTTTTGTCAAAATCAGAATTGGTTCTCCATGCAACTAAATTTTTGAATTATGTACATACAACTGGGCGAAAAATTCAAAAGGGTTAAACACCAAAATTAGTATTAAGAAAAGAATGGTAAGCGCTCCATATAATCGGAAAGGTTTTCTTCAATCTGTATCTCTATAATCAGAATATCATTACCACCCAAACTAGTCTAGATTATTGTTTTCCTAGTGACAGGGCTGAGGACAGAAAAAGTTTTGTGAAGTAAAAAGAATTCTGAGGCATAAATATAGACTAAATTAATGTTTAGGCTCTTCCACTGTGTCAAGGAAATAATCCTGATGTTATAATACAAATCACTATGGTATTACCATGCCAAGTAAAAAAAAAAGTCTTTAACTATATCTCTCTACCATTTATTAAAGCCTATTCCTAATAATTTCTCACTAAATTAAATTCTACCACTTAACACAATAAGAAATTCTACAATATTTAAAGACCAGTATGTTGAATTGCTTTATATTTCAGAAATCTACTGTATTTTTTATAGGGTACTAGCTCCAGAATAAGCTTACCTGTTCCATTAAAAATGTTACTTGATAAGGAGTTATTCATTCCAAATGCCTGATTCCTGTTCATTCCAAATCCAGACATACTGGGTACATAGAAAATAATTTTAGATATACAGTAAGAATACTAACTTTGAGATGAAGAAAAAAGAAAAGTGTATACTTTTGGTCTCCTCATACAAACAACAATATGCTTCATAATCAATACTGATTTTATTTTTTTGAGTTTAATCTTTATTTTTATTTAAAAGCTTCTCTAAAAGTCTTTTCATGAACAAGAGAGAACTAAAACATCTTAAACATATTAATTAAAAAAAAACAAACAATTTATGAATGAAACTTCAAGAAAACAGAGGCTAAAGGGTACCATTTTATGTCCCTCGTGAGCCAATTTACTGGACACTAAAAGTATTCCTAATCTCAAAAATATGCAGGTAGGTTTAAGACTATTCTTCCTGAAAACTTGTTTTACTTTACTTCCTTTACTGGTGAAACTTATTAATACTTATCATAACATATCCTCCCAACCAAAATATAAACTCATGGATAGAGTCCATGTCATATTCATCCTTGCATCCTCTGCCCTTTAGTGTTTATTAAGATATAACAGGCACTCAACAAATGTTTACTTGACCTGAATTAAATGATGCTTTTTAAAAACTGAACTGAGTGTTCTAAAACACATCATTTTTATCTAATAGTTTACTTTTCATCTATTTAATGGAAAGAATATCTCTCCATAGTACCAATTCCAAATTAATGTACGACTGGTATTTTGTAAATAATTACAAATGCCTCTATCCACCTACTTGTTTTGCACAAGCCTAAGCATGACAAGAAAAAG
The DNA here is from genome assembly GCF_964194105.1 of Spermophilus citellus. NCBI lineage: Eukaryota > Metazoa > Chordata > Mammalia > Rodentia > Sciuridae > Spermophilus > Spermophilus citellus. The sequence goes on along the minus strand of NC_138197.1, from coordinate 89,929,288 downwards.
CAAAAAAAAAAAAAAAAAAGAAGCAAAAAAAGAAAGAAAGAAAAAAAAGAACAAAGCTGAACTCAGGGCAAGGCAAATTAAGAATGTCAACAAGAATTATTAATGCAGATTCTATAATGAAATTATATATCTTTGACATCAAATAATGATCTGACAAAAGACAGTATATCAATGTTGAGCAGGCTTAACTTGTTTTAAGCTGAGTTTTTTCCCTCCTAAATCTGTAAAACTATGGCCAAACAACTATTGATAAAATATGCAGCTAGAGAAACAGCACTCTAAAGAAGAGCAGGTAAATCAATGAAAATATTTGTTTAACATGTTAGAATTGCTGATGATATAGGTACCCTCAAACATGGAGTAAGTGTTCAAAGATGAGAACATTTTATAATAAATACAACTTATCAATAATAAAAATAAGCAGGGACTTAGAGATTCACTTTACGTTGACAACTTATAACAGTATTTTTTTAAAAAAACAAAATGAAAATATATGGAAAGGCAAAAATTCATACATTCAATGAACAATATTACAAGAATGCAGAAAGATGTGATAAAGCCTAAGAAATATTATATGGTAAGGAAGCTATCAGATGAGAATTTTGATGACCCTTAACACATAATTTTTTAACAAATTAAAGAGCAATAAAATTATAAAAGAAATACTTATGAGTCTACATAAAAGAACTGGAGCTTATGGGATGAAGAACAAACAGGAAATGTTCTAATAACCTATTTTAATCCAGATACTACAAGTACTAGAAAGAAGAAAGCAAATTAATAGGCATAATGATAATACTTAGCTCAAGGTCCTACAGCACTCCCATAATCCCCCATTTAAAAAAAAGTGTGTGTGCAATCAAGCTTAAATGATGTTTTTCAAGAAAGTCTTATATTTTAGATATAACTCATATAAATTACCCAAACAGCTTGAAAATACTAACAAAATAGTTCTCATTTGCACAGTATATGCAAATGGACAATGCAAAAAGGAGTGAAAAAACATAACTTTATGTTTTTGTTTCGAATCCCTAAACACAATACTATTTTTAAATACTCTTCACATAACCTTACAAGTCTTTGGTCAATAAGCCTCCAAAGTACAAAACGGATTTCACTGAGAATATATTTAACCAAAGTGTAACCAAAGCAAAGCAGTAATAGTCAAGCATGTCTCTAGTCCTATTCACCAATCTGGAACTCTTACCACACAGGTGACCAACCTCAATTAATAAAGGTAGGACATATCAATAAAAATTTGCCTGGTGGCAACCCAAGAACAATCCTTTTCTAGCAGCAACAACAACAACAACAAAAAGATTTAATGAGCTTTCTAAAATCAAACTTAATTCAAAAGAATGTATCTTTAGTTTTACAATTGTGATATGTAACAGAATCTTTGCTCATAAATATATGATGAAACACACTTATGAGACAGAAGCCAAGACTCAAGAACAAAGCATTGAATATGAAAAGGAAAATCTGAAGATACCCAAAAAGACAATTATACACAGTATCAATAAACATCTTACCTGTTCACAGTAAAAGGCTGTCGAGAAGGCTGCTGCTTTGGCATACATATTATGCTTGGCGAGCTTCTGTTGGGGCTACCTAACCCTGAACTGCTCATGCTATTTGTCCTGCTAGGAATTCCAATGCCCTGACCAACCTGGGAGTGGTTCATCATATTCCTAGGATTCATAGGCAAAATACCCCTGAAAAAGAAGTCCATTATACTAAATAAGCTCTCTACAATCACTCATTAAAATTATCTATAAATAATCAATTGGTATAATCCTAGAATCTCAAATATACTTTCAAACTGTATTCCTAAATTTTATTAAATTCTTTTAGTCATTCTAGTTTTTTAAAAAGAAAAATTAAAGTAAACAAACCAATTTAAAAACGGGCAAATTATAGTGGAACTAAATAGGTGACATCTAAAATGAGAGAACTATTGGTGTGACTGGGACAAAAATTAAATGTATTTCACATATACTTAGAATAATTTCACTCCAAATTCCTGTCATTCTATCCTCTTCATACTAATATGCATAATCTGCATAATCTACATCTTCCTTTTCTTTTACTCACACTAAAGTAATGAATGTGTGGTGAGAGAGCAAGGATCAGAATTATCGGGGGAGTCATTTTAAATTGTACATCTTTGAGGAAGAGAGATATGGCTTTTGAAAAAGCTCCCCAGGAGGAGATTAACCCTTGATATTCACCCACTGGGCAACTAGTATGCTAGCTATAAAATAAAAACATCTTGCACTAATCAATCGGCAATGAAATAAAATGCGCCTAGGTATTTTTGTTTTCTTGGTGAAAGGCACTGAACCAGAAATTCAATCATCACCTTGTTAAAAAATTAAAAGCTTGCTTACTCTACAAAGATACATTTTTTTTTTTTTGAAATATTCTGGTCCACCAATAAATACCTGCTTGGAGATGGAGGCGTGTGAAGTGACATTGTTGGTACCCCTGTTGTTGGCGTGACGTGGCTCGGTAACTGAGTGCCTTGTGATAAGCTGCGATTTAACTGAGGGGTATTGTTGCTCATTCCCCTCATTGGAAGGCCTAGTGCACCTAATAAAAAAATTCAGAAGAAGGAAATTCATTGCCATCAGGAATGAAATTGTTATCCATCTTCTGGAGCTGGCAATTTAAAACATTTTTAAATGACCTAATGTAATATGCAAATTTTAAATGGATATATTCAATTTACTCCAAATGGACTGTGATTTTAACAAAAAATTCTAGTCTGAAATCTCATTTTGAATGAATATCATTTTCATTTCTATCTTACAATAAACTATGTCTGTCATTGATTATGTTACAATATTATACTATACTTGATCTTAGCCAAAAAGTCTAGAAGCAACAGAATGCTACAATATTATGAATGAATAGTTTTCAAATTTATTAAAGGCAAATTTGCAAAATTTGTGCAAATATACCTTTAAGAAATTTTGCGATCTTGTGTGTTTCTGTTTAAATTCACAACTGATGTACACAGAAAGACATCCACCACCCCCTTTGCAGAAGTAGGTTTAATTTTTATGATCCTTTTAAAATGTATGAGAAATTTCTTTACTATTATACATCTCTCTCTCTCAGTATTACAATTGTTACAAACCCAACATAAAATGCCAACTGTTTAAAAAAAAAAAAAAACCTGATAAAGACAAAGCAACAAAAAATTTAAGACATTTAAAAATATTTCAAAGTATAATGATTTTGTTCATCTAGTCCTCCTCGGGTCAGATGTAGGGATGGTTATGTTCCATATGTGTTATTTTTAAGATTAGTACGGGTTTTGCCATTGAGATATAAAATATATATTTTTAAAAAATTAACCAATTTGGACAAATTTGTTTTAAAAATGTATTGATATTTATTGACTTTTATTCAGATAACATGAAATTGTGAGTTATTTTCTTAATGAAACAGAGTAATTATCATGGATAGCTAATGTTATATGTATATGTTTATTTTTTACCCTTTTATTCCTCAAAGTAAAGATGTACAGCTGTCATTTCTGTTGTCATTCTGCCTGAAAATGTTTCCTGTTTCTAGTCTGCTGAGGAATGGCACATTGATCAACTAAATGTATTGTAAGTTGGAAGTTAAGTGAAAGTAATAAGACAGAGGAAGAGCCAATTAGTATGTAGGTGATGTTAGTGCTAGACACCCCCCCCCCACACACACACACCTTACTGGTCTAATTTGGATCTAAAACTTTCAAAGACCTGAAGATTTTAAAAACTATGACCTCCAAATAAATACAGTTCTCTATATACCATGAATATTTTCTTTCAAACATCTTTATAAAATTTATTGTCATGACAATGTGTCACTTTCCCAGACACATAAAGGGAACTGACTTGGTCACTGCATTTATTTTGTTTACTCTTAAATTTTGTGAACATGAGGATCCCATTAGCTATAGCCACTTTCTCTGAATATGGGACAAAATAAGGAAGTACAAGAGATTAAAAAATCAGCTAACTTAAGATCTCTTCAAAAGAAATTGGTCATTTCCCGCTCTCCTCAAGCATATCAGTTTTCCTCCAGGCCCCTTAGGTGCTCCCATAACAGATAACCAAAATCACATTTTCCCATCACTCATTCAAACAAACATTTCTGAGTGTGACTACTGCATTAGCTTCAGGTGATATAGCAGTGAAATATAAAGAAAAGGCTCCTACCTAAGGGACCTTAAATCCTATTCCCCAAACAGGCTGTCCTGTAGTCAGCCATAGCTGCAAATTTCCTATAGGAGGATGTTTCCCATAGTTAATGTTCTCTTAAAAAATACACCATTTTACATGCAGAAATCACCCTAGATTGTACAATGTTGACATATTACAGATTAGGAATCTGAGGCTCAGATAAGTTAACTGACCTCTCCAAGGTGACACAAAGAACCATGACAAGAAATTAGATCTCTTAACACCCAGTGTTCTTTAAATGGCAACACTATTGAGTGCTGAAGACAACTCTAATTTAACACTGATCTACTTCTTCTACCTCAAAACTTGTTCCAAATTTCCATCTCTTGATATCTTCCCTTCATTTGCTTTCTCATCTTAATACCTGCCCATTTTTTCAAGTTTTCCTTTCCCTTTTCACTCTTTTCCACCCACTCATCTTTAAAACACTTTCCAAAAATCTAATAAATGTTTGGACCCTTTATAACATACAAGAAACCCTACAAATGACTCATGGAGATTCATCCTCTTTAACTCTGTTTACACATATTCAGAAATATTTTAGAGATTATCAATATTAGCAAAGATACTTCTGAAAAAGGAAAATACACAATTTAATTAAGAATTGGCATGCTTGAATTAATTCACAGTGCTAAGAGGGAAGGAAGACTATGAAATAAAGAAAATAAATATTATTGTTTCATTTCAGACCTCAAAATTCATGTTCTTCATAAAAAGTTAATAGATAAATTCAAAGGTCTTAGTTTAGTTTTATTGAACTAGATATAAAAAGATCATTACAAACTGGATCATTAATTCCTGAATATTTAGTAATGGGGTTACTTTAAATTTAACTTAAAATTGTGTTGTACAATAAAGTATTAATAGCACTGACTAATGAACATACAATGATTTATATTTAGGCAATAAAATATACTAAGTCATTAAATTTGAGTTACCTGAGTCAAACTATCAGCAGTGGTTAGGCTGAAAGTAGGGGGAAATTTCATCTTTTACTAGAATAATTAACACAAAATCATTTCCAAAATATTAGCCCAAGAATACAGGCTAACAAAAGATAAAAAAAAAAAAAAGAATTCAAGAGATTGGACTGTAGGTTAAAACAACTACAACAGGGCTGGGGATGTGGCTCAAGCGGTAGGGTGCTCGCCTGGCATGCGTGCGACCCGCATCACATACAAACAAAGATGTTGTGTCTGCCGAAAGCTAAAAAAAAAAATAAAGAAAGAAAGAAAGAAACATTGATACCGCCGCCAAAAAAAAAAAAAACACACACAACTACAACAGGAAACACACACACACACACACACACACACACACACACCTACCCATGATCATACATGAGTAAGTGGGAGGACAGTAAAATAAAAATTTATGGAGCACTTCATAACCAAACATACTACAACTTCATCTCTTTTCC